>NC_141610.1:31502751-31797751 GCF_047967505.1 Dipteris shenzhenensis | reverse complement strand
GGTTTTTGGCCTGTATACATTTCTTCAGGCGTCATGCCATGGACAGCTGCAGTGGGGGTTCTGTTCATAATATAAACAGCAGTTGCTACTACTTCAGCCCAAAAATAATCAGGCATGTTTTTCTCATTTAGGATCGCCCGTCCTACTTCTGCAATATGCCTGTTCTTCTTTTCCGCAACCCCATTCTGCTGAGGGGTAGACCTGCATGAGTACTTCCTTTGAATTCCCTGTTCTTTCAGATATTCACAAAATTCTTCTGAAAAGTACTCTCCCCCACCATCAGATCTTAGCACTTTAATATGCACACCTTTCTCTTTTTCAACCATGGCCTTAAAAGCCTTGAAATGGCTGAACACTTCACTTTTGTGCTTCATAAAATAAATCCACACCTTCCTAGTGTAGTCATCAATAAACGTCACATAATAATGGCATCCACCAATAGAAGCAGCTTTGGTTGTCCAAACATCTGAATGGATCACTTCCAAAGGTCTTCTGCTCACCTTAGCATTTTTGGGAAATGCATGTCTGGCGTGCTTACCCATTTGGCATGCTTCACATACCTTTTGCATTCCCTCAACTCTGAATTTAGGCAAACCTGCAACAATGTTTTTCGTTTGCATAGATTTCAGCCTTTGTATATTCACGTGCCCAATGCGCTTGTGCCATATCTCAATATCTGCAATGACACCTCTCCCATGCGCAAACATAGCAGCTTTCACCTCAGGCATATCAACATCCAAGGTGAACATTCTTCCATTTTTGTTGCCTTTCGCAACCAAGCGGCATTTATTTTTCAAGTCCTCAACAAAGCATCCATCAGGATTAAATCTAACCTGCAGACCTTGCTCAACCATCTGGCCAACTGAAACCAGGTTCTTAGTGATTTTTGGAACATGAAGTACATCTGCCAAGTACTTTGTTTTGCCATCCTGCATAGCCAATGGCACTTTACCAACCTGCATAATTGGGTGCGCAGTATCATCACCTGTTTCAACATAACCTGGCTTATCCAAATTTCTGACATCATGAAACCACTCACCATGACTGGTCATGTGGTTAGAGGCACCTGAATCAACATACCAAACATCATTGCAAGCTGCAGCATCAATGATAAGAAACTGAATGAGACCGCCACTAAGCCTAGGGCTACATGAGATTAGTGTAACAATCATGGAGGATTGAACCATACAAGAAAATCCATAATGGAGAAACAACAACGTAGGCAACACTCAACCAATCTATTCCAATGCTTGATAAACAATACAATGATAGACCTCTTATATAGAGAGTCTCAAGGCATAAGCTTACTGTGTGGCATCCTCTGATCCACATCCAACTTGTGGTGACCAATGTCCCACATCCATTCATGTAGTCCACATCCTCTTGTGTGGCTACCATAATTCCCACAAACATACCCCTCTAGGGTACCAACACAATATCCCAACAATTGGACATTGCACATTTCAACACCCCTCCTCAATGTACAATCATATGTGATCATCTCACCTCTCACCCCCAATGATTTGGCATTGCCAAACTCACTCTCTCAACACTCCCCCTCAATGACAAATTGGAGTGTTCAACAAATGTGTGTGCATGTGTCTAGCAACCTAGACACCTTATCATCCACTTTACACACCATGCTGTGCGGGCGGGACACCCAAGTGCTTTTTAGACACCCCATGTGTCAGGGAGAAGGACCAACCCAAGTAGTGCATCATCAATGTACACTACTCCTGCACACCACAATCAAATATCTTTTTGAGCACCCGTGGGCTCGGGCAGAGGACCCTCATAAACATGGGTGAGAGAAATTTACATCCATTTTATGCCAATGCAAGGGCAGGGTACCCACAAATCATATGGTCACAATTAAATATATATCCACGGCTTTCCATACAAGCCAATGCTGCGCCATTTTTTCAAGGCGTAAGAAAAATTTTCATGTACAATAGGTATTTTCATATGCACCATATCTTCATAAGGGTTTTCCATCCACAAATAATAGGGTTTTTTTTTTTTAAAAACCCTTAGGTTTTCATCACAATGAAGATAACTTCTTCTTCTCCCCAAAAATATTGGCCGCCACATTCGAGCTTCACTCTAGCAGCAGATTTTTGTCGACAGGGCCAACTTCAAGCTTTCTCCTTCTCTGAATATCGCTTGCAAGGCAACAACCTCGTCGAACTGCCCCTGTTAATTCCGTTCTTGATCTAGCTTTGGCATATCATGTTCAGAGCATCATGTTCAGAGCCTAAGAGCTCGAGTTCCAGGGGCCGCTTCATGATCACTTCTTCTTTCTCTGTCTCTTTGTTTCTACTTGCACATGCAACATTGCCATCTGTCTCTGCCAACTCCGCAATGATATCACGATTGTTTACTGGTTGAACACATTCGGTAGTGTCGCATACTTCTGCTGTGGTGTTTTCTGCTGTAAAATTTAGCCTTTCTGGTCGGGAACATTCTAGGGAGGCCAACCGATTCTGCTCAGATGAGCTCAACACAGACACTTCGCGAGCTTCCCATCTGCTTCTACCCTTGCATCTCGGAGACATCAATCTCCTGCCAGTGTCTTAGCTCCAACTTAGATGCATACCGGGCTTTCTCTAGCTGCAACCAATCTTGGCATCATGTGTTCTGTACACCAGCATCAGCATGTTCATTCTCCACATAAAGCATTTCAATGGTAGCCTTTGACTGTTCAATTCTTGTTCTCTGAGTGTCTGAATCCATGTATTGTCTAAGCAAACTCTTAGCAACAGAGGACTGAAACTGCTTCATGGCAAGCTCCGCTTCCATAGGCTCTTTTAGGATATCCATATCCTGGCTATCGACAAGCTGTACACAATGCATCTTCTCGAGCCCCTTTTTCACCATCTTCAGCTGCTTCTCGAATATGGACTGCAGGTTCTTTATCTCATCGTCATGCAACCTTTGCAACTCCATGGTCGTATCCAATCCCGATTCTGTTCTGCTTCCAAAGCTACTTCACGGTCTAAATGACACCCTTTTGTGGTGCTAGAACAGATCTTTTATATCAACAGTCTCTTCCATGGACAGCTTCTCTTGCAGAAGTAATCCTTCCATTGTTGTTGCTACTCTTTTCTTTGCAGAAAACCATTCCTTCTTTCTTGGACAGCAAGCTTTCTTGATAGCAACAGAAGCTCCTTCTTCTGAAACAACATCCTCCAAGTGCATCTTCCATAAGCAGCAACATCCTTTGTAGCAACAACCTGTATCAATCTTATTTTCTCATAGTAGAAAACTTCAATTCAAGTCTACTACTTTCGAGAGCTACTCCAAATCCAGTAAAGGCATAATCTCACAC
This sequence comes from Dipteris shenzhenensis, assembly GCF_047967505.1. Classification (NCBI taxonomy): domain Eukaryota; kingdom Viridiplantae; phylum Streptophyta; class Polypodiopsida; order Gleicheniales; family Dipteridaceae; genus Dipteris; species Dipteris shenzhenensis. The sequence continues at coordinate 31,794,423 of NC_141610.1, read as the reverse complement.
AAACTCTCCCTAATGATCGAGTGTTGCCATTATTTTTCTCTATACAAAAGACATGAAAGAAAACACACTAATCTACCTAAGCTTAGCGATGACCAGCTCTGATACCATGATAAGAAACTGAATGAGACCGCCACTAAGCCTAGGGCTACATGAGATTAGTGTAACAATCATGGAGGATTGAACCATACAAGAAAATCCATAATGGAGAAACAACAACGTAGGCAACACTCAACCAATCTATTCCAATGCTTGATAAAAAATACAATGATAGACCTCTTATATAGAGAGTCTCAAGGCATAAGCTTACTGTGTGGCATCCTCTGATCCACATCCAACTTGTGGTGACCAATGTCCCACATCCATTCATGTAGTCCACATCCTCTTGTGTGGCTACCATAATTCCCACAAACATACCCCTCTAGGGTACCAACACAATATCCCAACAATTGGACATTGCACATTTCAACACCCCTCCTCAATGTACAATCATATGTGATCATCTCACCTCTCACCCCCAATGATTTGGCATTGCCAAACTCACTCTCTCAACACTCCCCCTCAATGACAAATTGGAGTGTTCAACAAATGTGTGTGCATGTGTCTAGCAACCTAGACACCTTATCATCCACTTTACACACCATGCTGTGCGGGCGGGACACCCAAGTGCTTTTCAAATTTAGAACACAAATTTCAATAAGAAATTAATTGAAATAGAACTCAAAAACTCTAACAAGAAACTAATTGAAAAAGAATTGTAAGTAAAGAAAAAGAATTACAAGAAGAATTGTAGAATTGCGAGTGAAGAAAAAGAATTGCAAGTACCTGGAAAAAGTGAAAAAAGTAAGGCTCCACTTATCCTTGCTCTTCTGCTCTTGGTTGCTTCAATGAAATGAGGAGAGAATGAGAATGAATGAATGGAAAGAAGAGTATATATAAGAAAAACTAGCCCACTCCTCCCACTCACGAATAAATTTGAATTTTAAAAAAAGAAAGGGAAATTTGAATTCATTCTTCTAGATAAATTTGAATTCAAATTTGTGTTCAACATTCTTCTTGATACTTTCTTCTCGTACGTCCCTCTTCATTCTTCTCGTACGTCTCTTCTTATTTGTCGCTCTTGCTCGTGGTAGGCTCTTGTTTATCACTCTTGCTCTTGGGTCGTTCTACTCTTAGTTGTAAGAATTCGACCCCTCTCCCTCTACTCCTCTCCTCTTCTCTATGTAGTGGGCTCTCTCTCTCTCTAATGGAGCTCCCTCTCTAGTCGCATATCTCTCTCTCTCTAGTCGCATACCTTCCTCTCTCCCTCAAGTCTTCTCATCTCTCCTCTCTCTCTAGTTGATTACCTTCCTCTCTCCCTAAAGTCTTCTCATCTCTCCTCTCTCTCTACTAGTTCCCCCTACACCCGTTCCCCCCTCCCGCCTCCCTACCCCCGCTCCCCCCTCCTGCCTCCCTACCCCTCCTCCCCCCTACCGCCCCCTACCCCCGCTCCTGCCTCCCCCTACCCCGCCTCCCCCTACCGCCGTCCCCTCACCCTCCCGCCGCCTCCCCCTACCGCCGCTCCCCCCTCTTCCGGTGCCTCCCCCTCCCGTCGCCTCCCCCTACCGCCTCCCCCTCCCGCCGCCTCCTCCCTCCCTCCTTTCCTCCCTCTCTCTCCCCCCTCTCTCTCCTCCCTCCTCTCCCCCCTCTCTCTACTCCCCCCTCCCGTCGCCTCCCCCTCCATCCCCCCTCTGCCACTGCCTCCCCCTACCGCCTCCCCCTCCCGCCGCCGCCTCCTTTCCTCCCTCTCTCTCCCCCCTCCACCCCTCCATCCCCCCACCTCCCTCTCGAACCTCTCTCTCTCATACCCCCCTCTCTCTCTCCTCCCTCCCTCCTTTCCTCCCTCTCTCTCCCCCCTCCACTTCCCTCTTCCTCTTGGAGGCCGCGGCCCCCAAGGCTCCTCTCCTTCTCTCTAAATTTTGTTCTCTCTCTAGTTCCTCACACCTCTCTCTCTCATAACCCCCTCTCTCTCTCCTCCCTCCCTCCTTTCCTCCCTCTCTCTCCCCCCTCCACTTCCCTCTTCCTCCTGGAGGCGGCAGCCCCCAAGGCTCCTCTCCTTCTCTCTAAACTTTCTCTCTCTCTAGTTCCTCTCTCTCTTTCTTTCTTTCTCTCTCTTCAAATTTAAAAAAAACAAATCTACAAAACTTAAAGAATTAATCAAAAAAATTTACAAGTACTTGGAAAAAGTTTGTAACTTTGCTCTTTCTTGCTTTCTTGCTCTTCCTTCCTTACTTTCTTGCTCATCCTTGCTTTCTTGCTTCAATGAATGAAATGAGGGGAGAATGAATGAAGAAGGAAGACTATATATAAGAAAAACTAGGTTTTCCTCCTCCTCTCCTATTGGCTTTCCATTCCTCCCCTCTCTCCTATTGGCTTTCCATTCCTCCCCTCTCCCATTGGCTCCCATTACTCCCCCTCTCCCATTGGACCCCCATCCCTCATCCCAATCTTCCATTGGCCCTCCCCCCATCCATTTCTTCTTCCTCCCCCATTGCCACCACTCCCATCCCACATTTCCACCATGTCCCATACTCCTCCCATTTCCCCATCCCACCCTTCCATTTCCCAAAATCATATATTTCCCCATCTCACCCTCCTCTTTTTCATCCCCTATTAACTCCCCTCTCATTTCACTCCCTTATTATCCTACTCCCCTATTACCTCCTCCTCTCCCATTCCATTCCTCCCTCCCCACTCTCACTTCCACTTCCCATTACTCACTTGCCATTTGCAAACTATTAATATATTATTATACTATTTTGCATACTTATTATCATACACCCCTATTACCTCCCCTCTCCCATTCCACTCCTCCATCCCACTTCCACTTCCCATTACTCACTTGCTATACACATTTGCAAACTATTAATATATTATTATATGATTTTTTATACTATTTGCAAACTTACATGTGGGCAAAATCACAGTTGTCAAAACGATCCTATCATGGTCATACAACAACTGTGCTTTTATTCAAGGGCGTATTTACAAGGGCATATTTATCCTCATCAAAAAGCTTATTTCAGCTCTTATTTTGACACAATACTCAAGGTATGAAGTGCATGATTTGTGCACTAGGTGTTTACTTTGTTGTATCAAAATTGTTTGCCACACACACACACATATACACATACCGAGAATTTGCTAATATTATTGCATCTACATTTCTCCAATGGGCACAAAACTTTGTACACACCTCAACCTAGGTCGTATTGACTTGCATACAAAGTGGTGCACCCATCCCATAAGTACTTGTTCAGATAACACACCTGCAAACGTATTTTATGACGATTGTGCATAACACTAAGAACAAAATGGTGTATAATGTGCGATCAACTATGCAAAGCATATCCAATGGACACAAGACTTTGCACGTTCCTCAACCTAGGCAGTATTGACTTGTGTGCAAAGTGGCATCTCCATCCGATAAGTACTTGTTTGAAAAACACACCTACGAGTGTGTTTTTTGACGGTTCTACATGACACCAAGGCAAAAAACGGTATTTAATACTCAATCTACCATGCAAAGCATATCCGATGGGCACAATACTTTGCACGTGCCTCAAAAGCGGTGGTATGGTGTTCCATGCAAAGTGGAACGCCCATTCAATAAGTACTTGGTATGATAATACACCTAAGAGCGTGTTCTTTGATGGATGTGCATAACACTAGGGGGAAAATGGTGTATAATGTGTGATCCCCCATGCAAAGCATAACCGATAGACACAATACTGTGCACGCACATCAACCTAGTTGAAATTGACTTTCTTGCAAAGTGGCTCTCCCATCCGACAAGAACTTTTTTGAATATCACACCTAGGACCATGTTTTTTAATGGTTGTCCATGACACTAAGGCAAAAACGATGTTTTATGCTTGATCAACAATGCAACGCATATACGATAATCACAATACTTTGCACACATCTCAACCTAGGTGTTATTGACTTACATGCAAAGTGGCATGCCCATCCCATAAGTACTTAGTCGAATAACACATCTAGGACCGCGTTTTTTGACGATTGTGCATGACACTAAGGCCAAAACGGTGTTTAATGCTTGATCGACAATGCAAAGCATATCAGATGGGCACAATACTTTGCATGAGCCTCAACAATTGTGGTACTACATTGCATGAAAAGTGGTACACCCATCCGATAAGCAGTTGGTCAGATAACACACCTAAAAGCATGTTTTTTTATGGTTGTGCATGACATTGAGGCACAAACGGAGTTTAATACGTGATATACCATGCAAAGTACATCCGATGGGCACAATACTTTGCACCCACCTCAACCTAGGTGTTATTGAGTTGCATGAAAAGTGGTGTGTCGGTCAGATAAGTACTTGATCTGATAACACACCTAGGACCGTGTTTTTTTACAAATGTGCTTGACACTAAGGCAAAAATGGTATTTAATGCTCAATCGACCATGCAATGCATATCCAATCAGCACAATACATTACTTGCACCTCAACCTAGGTGGTATTAACTTGTTTGAAAAAAGGCACACCCATCAGATAAGTACTTGGTTGGATAACACACCTAAGGGCATGTTTTTTTACAGATGTGCATATCACTAGGGGGAAAACGATGTATAATGCATGATCAACCATGCAAAGCATATCCAATGGTCACAATACATTTCATGCACCTCAACCTAGTTTAACTTGACTTGGGTTCAAAGTGGAGCCCCCATCCGATAAGTACTTGTTTGAATAATACACCTAGGACCATGTTTTTTTATGGTTGTGCATTACACTAAGGCAAAAACGGTGTTTTATGCTTGATCGACAATGCAAAGCATATCTGATGGGCATAATACATTGCACACACCTTAAACTAGGTGAAATTGACTTACATGCAAAGTGGAGCGCCCATCCCATAAGTACTTGATCGAATAACATACCTAGCAGCATGTTTTTTTACCGATGTGCATAACACTAGAGCAAAAATGGTATTTAATGCTCGATCGACCATGCAAAGGATATCCGATAGGCACAATACTTTTCCTATGCCTCAACCTAGGTGCTATTGAAATGTTCTCAAAGTGGCACACCCATCCGATAAGTACTTGGTCAGATAACCTACCTAAGGGCGTGTTTTTTCACGAATGTGCATATCACTATGGGAAAAACGGTGGATGATGCGTGATCAACCATGCAAAGTATATCCGATGGTCACAATACTTTGTAGGAACCTCAAACTAGTTGAAACAGACTTTTGTGCAAAGTGGAGCCCCCATCTGAGAAGTACTTGTTTGAATAACACACCTAGGACTGTGTTTTTTTATGGTTGTGCATGACACTAAGGCAAAAACGGTGTTTTATGCTTGATCGACAATGCAAAGCATATCTGATGGGCACAATACTTTGCACACACCTTCAACTAGGTGGAATTAACTTACATGCAAAGTGGCGTAACCATCCCATAAGTACTTGATCGGATAACATACCTAGTAGCGTGTTTTTGTACGGATGTGCATGACACGAGCAAAAATGGTATTTAATGCTCGATCGACAATGCAAAGGATATCCGATGGGCACAATACTTTTCCTATGCCTCAACCTAGGTGGTATTGAAATGTTCTCAAAGAGGCACACCCATCCGATAAGTACTTGTTCAGATAACATACCTAAGGGCGTGCTTCTTTGCGGATGTGCATATCACTATGGGAAAAACGGTGGATAATGCGTGATCGACCATGCAAAGTATATCCGATGGTCACAACACTTTGCATGAACCTCAACCTAGTTGAAACAGACTTGCGTCCAAAGTGGAGCCCCCATCTGAGAAGTACTTGTTTGAATAACACACCTAGGACCATGTTTTTTTATGGTTGTGCATGACACTAAGGCAAAAACGGTGTTTTATGCTTGATCGACAATGGAAAGCATATCTGATGGGCACAATACTTTGCACACACATTCAACTAGGTGGAATTAACTTACATGCAAAGTGGCATGCCCATCACATAAATACTTGATCGGATAACATACCTAGTAGCGTGTTTTCGTACGGATGTCCATGACACTAGAGCAAAAATGGTATTTAATGCTCGATCGACAATGCAAAGGATATCCGATGGGCACAATACTTTTCCTATGCCTCAACCTAGGTGGTATTGACATGTTCTCAAAGAGGCATACTAATCCGATAAGTACTTGGTCAAATAACACACCTAAGGGCGTGCTTTTTTACGGATGTGCATAGTGACTTTTAGAATCCTCATCTGTGCAAATGACCATTGCTCCACTTGTTCAAATCCCAATACTTCACCTTCTGCTACAATCTTATTTGCAAATGATCTCATTTGTAAAATGTCCCCTATAGTAAAATCCAAGTTGGTGCACTTTGTATTCTTGATAATGTCTGTTGCATAAGTCTCATCTTTGTCCCATGCTATAAATGATTTGTTGGATGTATTGTAGGGCATAACATCTCCAAGTGTTTCTATATCTCCACATTTATACTTTAGCTCAACATGTGCACTAAGAATCTTTGATACAGTAACTGCCACCTTATCTTCGCCAAGTCTTCGAAAGTGGCAAACTGAATTAGGATCACTATCATGGATTGTAGCAAATGCAACTACTTCTCTTTTGCTACATAAAATCACATCCATCCCTGGAACAAAATCTATAGCCATCTCCTTTGTGAGAGTCCTTTGCAAGCAAGCTTTGCAAGCAAGCTGCAGTAGCAACAATTACATAAATATTAGTCTCTTTTTAATAATCTACTCATTTATTGTAATTTTTAATTAGTACTTAATTTATTGGTGGGAGAAGTTATCCGATCAAGTACTCATCAAATGGACAAGCCACTTTGCATGCAACTCAATAACACCTACGTTAAGGTGCGTGCAAAGTATTGTGCCCATCGGCTATGGTTTGCATGGTATATCACGCATTAAACACCGTTTGTGCCTTAGTGTCATACACAACCATAAAAAACATGGTCCTAGGTGTGTTATTCAAACGAGTACTTATCGGATGGGGGCTCCACTTGGCACACAAGTCAGATATGCTTTGCATGGTTGATCACGCATTATACACCGTTTTCCCTCTAATGATAAGCACATCCATAAAAAAACACACCCTTAGGTGTGTTATCTGACCAAATACTTATCGGATGGGTGTGCCTCCTTGAAAACAAGTCAATACCACCTGAATTGAGGCGTAGGAAAAGTATTGTGCCCATCGGATATGCTTTGCATGGTCGATCGAGCATTAATTACCATTTTTGCCTTAGTGTCATGCACATCCGTAAAAAAACATGCTGCTAGGTATATTATCCGATCGAGTACTTATGGGATGGGAATGCCACTTTGCATGTAAGTCAATTCCACCTATTTTAAGGTGTGTGCAAAGTGTTATGCCCATCGGATATGCTTTGCATTGTCGATCAAGCATAAACCACCGTTTTTGCCTTAGTGTAATGCACAACCATACAAAAACACAGTCCTAGGTGTGTTATTCAAACAAGTACTTATCGGATGGGGGCCCCACTTTGCACGCAAGTCTCTTTCAACTATATTGAGGTGCGTGCAAAGTATTGTGACCATCGGATATGCTTTGCATGGTCGATCACGCATTATACACCGTTTTTCCTGTAGTGATATGCACATCCACAAAAAAACATGCCCTTAGGTGTGTAATTTGACCAAGTACTTATCGGATGGGTGTGCCTCTTTGAAAACATGTCAAACCCACCTGAATTGAGGCATAGGAAAAGTATTGTGCCCATCGGATATGCTTTGCATGGTCGATCGAGCATTAAATACCATTTTTGCCTTAGTGTCATGCACATCTGTAAAAAAACACGCTGCTAGGTATGTTATCCGATTAAGTACCTATGGGATGGGCATGCCACTTTTCCTGTAAGTCAATTCCACCTATTTTAAGGTGTGTGCAAAGTGTTATTGCCATCAGATATGCTTTGCATTGTCAATCAAGCATAAAACACCATTTTTGCTCTAGTGTAATGCACAACCATAAAAAAACACGGTCCTAGGTGTGTTATTCAAACAATTACTTATCGGATGGGGGCTCCACTTTGCAAGCAAGTCTCTTTTAACTAGGTTGAGGTGCGTGCAAAGTATTATGACCATTGGATATGCTTTGCATGGTCGATCATGCATTATACACCGTTTTAGGTGTGTTATCTGACCAAGTACTTATCGGATGGGTGTTCCTGTTTGAAAACATGTCAATACCACCTAGGTTGAGGTGTAGGAAAAGTATTGTACCGATCGGATATGCTTTGCATGGTCGATCGAGCATTAAATACCATTTTTGCCTTGGTGTCATGCACATCGTTTAAAAAAACACGCTGCTAGGTATGTTATCCAATCAAGTACTTATGGGATGGGCATGCCACTTTGCATGTAAGTCAATTTCACCTAGTTTAACGTGTGTGCAAAGCATTGTACCCATCGGATATGCTTTGCATTGTCGATCAAGCATAAAACACTGTTTTTGCCTTAGTGTCATGCACAACCATAAAAAAACACGGTCCTAGGTGTGTTATCCAAACAAATACTTCTCAGATGGGGGCTCCACTTTGCAGGAAAGTCCGTTTCAACTATTTTGAGGTGTGTGCAAAGTATTGTGACCATCGGATATGCTTTGCATGGTCGATCATGCATTATACACCATTTTTCCCCTAGTGATATGCACATCCGTAAAAAAGCACAAAAGCACACCCTTAGGTGTGTTATCTGAACAACTACTTATCGGATGGGTGTGCCTCTTTGAGAACATGTCAATACCACCTAGGTTGATGCATAAGAAAAGTATTGTGCCCATCGGATATCCTTTGCATTGTCGATTGAGCATTAAATACCATTTTTGCTCTAGTGTCATGCACATCCGTAAAAAAACACACTGCTAGGTATGTTATCCGATCAAGTACTTATGGGATGGGCGCGCCACTTTGCATGTAAGTTAATTCCACCTAGTTGAAGGTGTGTGCAAAGTATTGTGCCCATCGGATATGCTTTGCATTGTCGATCAAGCATAAAACACCGTTTTTGCCTTAGTGTCATGCACAACCATAAAAAAACACGGTCCTAGGTGTGTTATTCAAAAAAGTACTTCTCAGATGGGGGCCCCACTTTTCACGCAAGTCCGTTTAAACTAGGTTGAGGTGCGTGCAAAGTATTGTGACCATCGGATATGTTGTGCATGGTCGATCACGCATTATCCACCGTTTTTCCCGTAGTGATATGCACATCCGCAAAAAAACATGCGCTTAGGTATGTTATCGGTCCAAGTACTTATCGGATGGGTGTGCCTCTTTGAGAACATTTCAATACCACCTAGGTTGAGGCATAGGAAAAGTATTGTGCCCATCGGATATCCTTTGCATGGTCAATCGAGTATTAAATACGATTTTTGCTTGTGTCATGCACATCCGTAAAAAAACACGCTGCTAGGTATGTTATCCAATCAAGTACTTATGGGATGGGTGCCCCACTTTGCATGTAAGTCAAATCCACCTAGTTTAAGGTGTGTGCAAAGTATTGTGCCCATTGGATATGCTTTGCACTGTCGATCAAGCATAAAACGCCGTTTTTGCCTTAGTGTCATACACAACCTTTAAAAAACATGTCCTAGGTGTGTTATTCAAACAAGTACTTATTGTATGGGGGCTCCACTTTGCATGCAAGTCCGTTTCAACTAGGTTGAGGTGCATGCAAAGTATTGTGACCATCGGATATGCTTTGCATGGTCGATCATGCATTATACAACGTTTTTCCTGTAGTGATATGCACATCCGCAAAAAAACACGCCCTTAGGTATGTTATCTGACCAAGTACTTATTGGATGGGTGTGCCTCTTTGAAAAAATGTCAATACCACCTAGGTTGAGGTGTACAAAAATTATTGTGCCAATCGGATATGCTTTGCATGGTCGATCAAGCATTAATTACCATTTTTGCCTTAGTGTCATGCACATCCATAAAAAAACACGCTGCTAGGTATGTTATCCAATCAAGTACTTATGGGATGGGTGTGCCACTTTGCATGTAAGTCAATTCCACCTAGTTTAAGGTGTGTGCAAAATGTTATGCCCATCAGATATGCTTTACATTGTCGATCAAGCATAAAATACCGTTTTTGCCTTAGTGTAATGCACAACCATAAAAAAACACGGTCCTAGGTGTATTATTCAAACAAGTACTTATCGGATGGGGGCTTCACTTTCTACCCAAGTCTCTTTCAACTAGATTGAGTTGCGTGCAAATTATTGTGACCATCATATATGCTTTGCATGGTCGATCACGCATTATACAATGTTTTTCCTGTAGTAATATGCACATCCGCAAAAAAACACACCCTTAGGTATGTTATCTGACCAAGTACTTATCGGATGGGTGTGTCTTGTTGAAAACATGTTAATACCACCTAGGTTGAGGCGTAGGAAAAGTATTGTGCCCATCGGATATGCTTTGCATGGTCGATCGAGCATTAATTACCATTTTTGCCTTAGTGTCATGCACATTCGTAAAAAAACACGCTACTAGGTAGGTTATCCGATCAAGTACTTATGGGATGGGAATGCCACTTTGCATGTAAGTCAATTCCACCTACTTTAAGGTGTGTGCAAAGTTTTATGCCCATCGGATATGATTTGCATTGTCGATAAAACATAAAACACCGTTCTGGCTTTAGTGTAATGCACAACCATAAAAAAACACGGTCCTAGGTGTGTTATTCAAATAAGTACTTATCGGATGGGAGGCCCACTTTGCACGCAAGTCTCTTTCAACTATATTGAGTTGCGTTCCAAGTATTGTGACCATCGGATATGCTTTGCATGGTCGATCACGCATTATACACCGTTTTTCCTGTAGTGATGTGCACATCCGTAAAAAAACACGCCCTTGGGTATGTTATATGACCAAGTACTTATCGGATGGGTGTGCCTCTTTGAAAACATGTCAATACCACCTAGGTTGAGGTGTAGGAAAAGTATTGTGCCAATCAGATATGCTTTGCATGGTCGATCAAGCATTAATTACCATTTTTGCCTTAGTGTCATGCACATCCGTAAAAAAACACGCTGCTAGGTATGTTATCCGATCAAGTACTTATGGGATGGGCACGCCACTTTGCATGTAAGTCAATTCCACCTAGTTTAAGGTGTGTGCAAAGTGTTATGCCCATCGGATATGCTTTGCATTGTCGATCAAGCATAAAACACCATTTTTGCCTTAGTGCAATGCACAACCATAAAAAAACACGGTCCTAGGTGTGTTATTCAAACAAGTACTTATCGGATCGGGGCTCCACTTTCTACCCAAGTCCCTTTCAACTAGATTGAGTTGCTTGCAAAGTATTGTGACCATCGGATATGATTTGCATGGTCGATCACGCATTATACAATGTTTTTCCTGTAGTGATATGCACATCCGCAAAAAAACACACCCTTAGGTATGTTATCTGACCAAGTACTTATCGGATGGGTGTGCCTTATTGATAATATGTTAATACCTCCTAGGTTGAGGCGTAGGAAAAGTATTGTGCCCATCGGATATGCTTTGCATGGTCGATCGAGCATTAATTACCATTTTTGCCTGAGTGTCATGCACATCCGTAAAAAAACACGCTGCTAGGTAGGTTATCCGATCAAGTACTTATGGGTTGGGAATGCCACTTTGCATGTAAGTCAATTCCACCTATTTTAAGGTGTGTGCAAAGTTTTATGCCCATATGTTATCCAATCAAGTACTTATGGGATGGGTGCACCACTTTGCATGTAAGTCAATTCCACCTAGTTGAAGGTGTGTACAAAGTATTGTGCCCATCGGATATGCTTTGCATTGTCGATCAAGCATAAAACACCGTTTTTGCCTTAGTGTAATGCACAACCATAAACAAACACGATCCTAGGTGTGTTATTCAAACAAGTACTTATCGGATGGCGGCTCCACTTTGCACGCAAGTCCGTTTCAACTAGGTTAAGGTGTGTGCAAAGTATTGTCACCATCGGATATGCTTTGCATGGTCGATAACGCATTATACAATGTTTTTCCTGTAGTGATATGCACATCCGCAAAAAAACACGCCCTTAGGTATGTTATCTGACAAAGTACTTATCGGATGGTGGGTGTGCCTCTTTGAAAACATGTCAATACCACCTAGGTTAAGGTGTAGGAAAATTATTGTGCCCATCGAATATGCTTTGCATGGTCGATCAAGCATTAATTACCATTTTTGCCTTAGTGTCATGCACATCCGTAAAAAAACACGCTGCTAGGTGTGTTATCCAAACAAGTACTTATGGGATGGGAATGCCACGTTGCATGTAAGTCAATTCCACCTAGTTTAAGGTATGTGCAAAGTGTTATGCCCATCGGATATGCTTTGCATTGTCGATAAAGCATAAAACTCTGTTTTTGCCTTAGTGTAATGCACGGCCATAAAAAAACACGGTCCTAGGAGTGTTATTGAAATAAGTACTTATCGGATGGGGGCTCCACTTTGCACGAAATTGTGTTTCAACTAGATTGAGGTGCATGCAAAGTATTGTGACCATTGGATATGCTTTGCATGGTCGATCATGCATTATACACCGTTTTTCTTGTAGTGATATCCACATCCGCAAAAAAACAAGCCCTTAGGTGTGTTATCTGACCAAGTACTTATCGGATGGGTGTGCCTCTTTGAAAACATGTTAATACCACCTAGGTTGAGGCGTAGGAAAAGTATTGTGCCCATCGGATATACTTTGCATGCTCGATCGAGCATTAAATACCATTTTTGCCTTAGTGTCATGCACATCCTTAAAAAAAACGCTGCTAGGTATGTTATCTGATTAAGTACTTGTGGGATGGGCATGCCACTTTGCCTGTAAGTCAATTCCACCTATTTAAAGGGGTGTGCAAATTGTTATGCCCATGGGATATGCTTTGCATTGTCGATCAAACATAAAACACCATTTTTACAATGCACAACCATAAAAAAACACGGTCCTAGGTGTGTTATTTAAACAAGTACTTATCAGATTGGGAGCTCCACTATGCACGCAAGTCTCTTTCAACTAGTTTGAGGTGTGTGCAAAGTATTGTGACTATTGGATATGCTTTGCATGTTCGATCACACATTATACGCCGTTTTTTCCCTAGTGGTATGCACATCCGCAAAAAAACACACCCTTAGGTGTGTTATCTGACCAAGTACTTATCGAATGGGTGTGCCTATTTGAAAACATGTCAATACCACCTAGGTTGAGGTGTAGGAAAAGTATTGTGCCGATCGGATATGCTTTGCATAGTCGATCGAGCATTAAATACCATTTTTGCCTTGGTGTCATGCACATCCGTAAAAAAACACGCTGCTAGGTATGTTATCCGATCAAGTACTTATGGGATGGGCATGCCACTTTGCATGTAAGTCAATTTCACCTAGTTCAACGTGTGTGCAAAGTATTGTACCCATCGGATATGCTTTGCATTGTCGATCGAGCATAAAACCCCGTTTTTGCCTTAGTGTCATGCACAACCATAAAAAAACACCGTCCTAGGTGTGTTATTCAAACAAATAATTCTCTGATGGGGTCTGCACTTTGCACAAAAGTCCGTTTCAACTAGGTTGAGGTGCGTGCAAAGTATTGTGACCATCGGATATGCTTTGCATGGTCAATCATGCATTATACACCGTTTTTCCCTCAGTGATACGCACATCCGTAAAAAAGCACACCCTTAGGTGTGTTATCTGACCAACTACTTATCGGATGGGTGTGTCTCGTTGAGAACATCTCAATACCACCTAGGTTGATGCATAGGAAAAGTATTGTGCCCATCGGATATCCTTTGCATTGTCGATCGAGCATTAAATGTCATTTTTGCTCTAGTGTCATGCACTTCCGTAAAAAAACACGCTGCTAGGTGTGTTATCTGATCAAGTACTTATGGGATGGGCACGCCACTTTGCATGTAAGTTAATTCCACCTAGTTGAAGGTGTGTGCAAAGTATTGTGCCCATCGGATATGCTTTGCATTGTCGATCAAGCATAAAACACCGTTTTTGCCTTAGTGTCATGCACAACCATAAAAAAACACGGTCCTAGATGTGTTATTCAAAAAAGTACTTCTCAGATGGGGGCTCCACTTTGCACGCAAGTCCGTTTAAACTAGTTGAGGTGCGTGCAAAGTATTGTGACCATCCGATATGTTGTGCATGGTCGATCACGCATTATCCACCCTTTTTCCCGTAGTGATATGCACATCCGCAAAAAAACACACCCCTTAGGTATGTTATCTGTTCAAGTACTTATCGGATGGGTGTGCCTCTTTGAGAAAATTTCAATACCACCTAGGTTGAGGCATAGGAAAAGTATTGTGGCCATCGCATATCCCTTGCATGGTCGATCGAGCATCAATTACGATTTTTGCTCGTGTCATGCACATCCGTAAAAAAACACGCTGCTAGGTATGTTATCCAATCAAGTACTTATTGGATGGGTGCCTTAATTTGCATGTAAGTCAAATCCACCTAGTTGAAGGTGTGCGCAAAGTATTGTGAACATCGGATATGCTTTGCACTGTTGATCAAGCATAAAACGCCGTTTTTGCCTTAGTGTCATGCACAACCATTAAAAAACACGTCCTAGGTGTGTTATTCAAACAAGTGCTTATCTTATGGGGGCTCCACTTTGCACACAAGTCCGTTGCAACTAGTTTGAGGTGCGTGCAAAGTATTGTGACCATCAGATATGCTTTGCATGGTCGATCATGCATTATACAACGTTTTTCTTGTAGTGATACGCACATCCGCAAAAAAACACGCCCTTAGGTATGTTATATGACCAAGTACTTATCGGATGGGTGTGCCTCTTTGAAAACATGTGAATACCACCTAGGTTGAGGTGTAGGAAAAGTATTGTGCCAATCGGATATGCTTTGCATGGTCGATCAAGCATTAATTACCATTTTTGCCTTAGTGTCATGCACATCCGTAAAAAAACACTCTGCTGGGTATGTTATCCGATCAAGTAGTTATGGGATGGGCACGCCACTTTGCATGTAAGTAAATTACACCTATTCTAAGGTGTGTGCAAAGTGTTATGCCCATCGGATATGTTTTGCATTGTCGATCAAGCATAAATCACCGTTTTTGCCTTAGTGTAATGCACAACCATAAAAAAACACAGTCCTAGGTGTTTTATTCAAACAAGTACTTATCGGATGGGGGCTCCACTTTCTACCCAAGTCTCTTTCAAATATATTGAGTTGCATGCAAAATATTGTGACCATCGGATATGCTTTGCATGGTCGATCACGTATTATACAATGTTTTTTCTGTAGTGATACGCACATCTGCAAAAAAAACACACCCTTAGGTATGTTATCTGACCAAGTACTTATCGGATGGGTGTGCCTTGTTGAAAACATGTTAGTACCACCTAGGTTGAGGTGTAGGAAAAGTATTGTGGCCATCGGATATGCTTTGCATGGTCGATCGAGCATTAATTACCATTTTTGCCTTAGTGTCATGCACATCCGTAAAAAAACACGCTGCTAGGTAGGTTATCCGATCAAGTACTTATAGGATGGGAATGCCACTTTGCATGTAAGTCCATTCCACCTAGTTTAAGGTGTGTGCAAAGTTTTGTGCCCATCGGATATGCTTTGCATTGTCGATCAAACATAAAACACCATTTTTGCAATGCACAACCATAAAAAAACACGGTCCTAGGTGTGTTATTTAAACAAGTACTTATCAGATGGGGGCTCCACTGTGCACGCAAGTCTCTTTCAATTAGGTTGAGGTGCGTGCAAAGTATTGTGACCATCGGATATGCTTTTCATGGTCGATCACATATTATACACCGTTTTTCCTATAGTGATATGCACATCCGTAAAAAAACACGCCCTTAGGTGTGTTACCTGACCAAGTACTATCGGATGGGTGTGCCTCTTTGAAAACATGTCAATACCACCTAGGTTAAGGCATAGGAAAAGTGTTGTGCCCATCGGATATGCTTTGCATGGTCGATCGAGCATTAAATACCATTTTTGCCTTAGTGTCATGCACATCCGTTAAAAAACACGCTACTAGGTATGTTATCCGATTAAGTACTTATGGGATGGGCATGCCACTTTGCATGTAACTCAATTCCACCTATTTTAAGGTGTGTGCAAAGTGTTATGCCCATCAGATATGCTTTGCATTGTCGATCAAGCATAAAACACCATTTTTGCTCTAAGGTAATGCACAACCATAAAAAAACACGGTCCTAGGTGTGTTATTCAAACAATTACTTATCGGATGGGGGCTCCACTTTGCACGCAAGTCTCTTTCAACTAGGTTGAGGTGTGTGCAAAGTATTATGACCATTAGATATGCTTTGCATGGTCGATCACGCATTATACACCCTTTTTCCCCTAGTGATATGCACATCCGCAAAAAAACACGCCCTTAGGTGTGTTATCTGACCAAGTACTTATCGGATCAGTGATATGCACATCCGTATGAAAACACGCTACTAGGTATGTTATCCGATCAAGTACTTATGGGATGGGTGCGCCACTCTGCATGTAAGTTAATTCCACGTAGTTGAAGGTGTGTGGAAAGTATTGTGCCCATCGGATATGCTTTGCATTGTCGATCAAGCATAAAACACAGTTTTTGCCTTAGTGTCATGCACAACCATAAAAAAACACGGTCCTAGGTGTGTTATTCAAACAAGTACTTCTCAGATGGAAGCTCCACTTTGCACGCAAGTCTGTTTCAACTAGGTTGAGGTTCCTACAAAGTATTGTGACCATCGGATATGCTTCGCATGGTCGATCACGCATCATCCACCGTTTTCCCGTAGTGATATGCACATCCGTAAAAAAACACGCCCTTAGGTATGTTATCTGACCAAGTACTTATCGGATGGGTGTGCCTCTTTGAGAACATTTCAATACCACCTAGGTTGAGATGTAGGAAAAGTATTGTGGCCATTGGATATCTTTTGCATGGTCGATCGAGCATTAAATACTATTTTTGCTCTAGTGTCATGCACATCCGAAAAAAAACACGCTGCTAGGTATGTTATCCAATCAAGTACTTATGGCATGGGTGCGCCACTTTGCATGTAAGTCAATTCCACCTAGTTGGAGGTGTGTGCAAAGTATTGTGCCCATCGGATATGCTTTGCATTGTCGATCAAGCATAAAACACCGTTTTTGCCTTAGTGTAATGCACAACCATAAAAAAACATGATCCTAGGTGTGTTATTCAAACAAGTACTTATCCGATGGGGGCTCCACTTTGCACTCAAGTCTGTTTCAACTAGGTTGAGGTGTGTGCAAAGTATTGTCACCATCGGATATGCTTTGCATGGTCGATCACGCATTATACACGTTTTTCCTGTAGTGATATGCACATCTGCAAAAAAACACGCCCTTAGGTATGTTATTTGACCAAGTACTTATCGGATGGGTGTGACTCTTTGAAAACAAGTCAATACCACCTAGGTTAAGGTGTAGGAAAATTATTGTGCCCATCGGATATGCTTTGCATGGTCGATCGAGCATAAATTACCATTTTTGCCTTAGTGTCATGCACATCCGTAAAAAAACACGCTGCTAGGTGTGTTATCCAATCAAGTACTTATGGGATGGGAATGCCACTTTGCATGTAAGTCAATTCCACCTAATTTAAGGTATGTGCAAAGTTTTATGCCCATCGGATATGCTTTGCATTGTCGATAAAGCATAAAACACCGTTTTTGCCTTAGTGTAATGCACGGCCATAAAAAAACACGGTCCTAGGTGTGTTATTCAAATAAGTACTTATCGGATGGGGGCTCCACTTTGCACGAAAGTGTGTTTCAACTAGATTGAGGTGCGTGCAAAGTATTGTGACCATCAGATATGCTTTGCATGGTCGATCACGCATTATACGCCGTTTATCCTGTAGTGATATCCACATCTGCAAAAAAACACGCCCTTAGGTGTGTTATCTGACCAAGTACTTATCGGATGGGTGTGCCTCTTTGAAAACATGTCAATGTCACCTAGGTTGAGGCATAGGAAAAGTATTGTGCTTATCGGATATACTTTGCATGGTCGATCGAGCATTAAATACCATTTTTGCCTTAGTGTGATGCCTATCCATAAAAAAACACGCTGCTAGGTATGTTATCTGATTAAGTACTTATGGGATGGGCATGCCACTTTGCCTGTAAGTCAATTCCACCTAGTTTAAGGTGTGTGAAAAGTGTTATGCCTATTGGATATGCTTTGCATTGTCGATCAAGCATAAAACACCATTTTTGCAATGCACAACCATAAATAAAAACGGTCCTAGGTGTGTTATTTAAACAAGTACTTATCAGATGGGGGCTCCACTATGCACGCAAGTCTCTTTCAACTAGGTTGAGGTGCGTGCAAAGTATTGTGACCATTGGATATGCTTTGCATGGTCGATCACGCATTATACACCGTTTTTCCCCTAGTGATATGCACATCTGCAAAAAAACACGCCCTTAGGTGTGTTATCTGACCAAGTACATATTGAATGGGTGTGCCTATTTGAAAACATGTCATTACCACCTAGGTTGAGGTGTAGGAAAAGTATTGTGCCCATCGGATATGCTTTGCATGGTCGATCGGCCATTAAATACCATTTTTGCCTTGGTGTCATGCACATCCGTTAAAAAACACACTGCTAGTTATGTCATTCGATGAAGTACTTATGGGTTGGGCATGCCAATTTCCATGTAAGTCAATTCCACCTAGTTTAACGTGTGTGCAGAGTATTGTACCCATCGAATATGCTTTGCATTGTTGATCAAGCATAAAACACCGTTTTTGCCTTACTGTCATGCACATTCATAAAAAAACACGGTCCTAGGTGTGTTATTCAAACAAGTACTTCTCAGATGGGGGCTCCACTTTGCATAAAGTCCTTTTCAACTAGGTTGAGGTGCGTACAAAGTATTGTGACCATCGGATATGCTTTGCATGGTCGATCACGCATTATACACCGTTTCTTCCCTAGTGATATGCACATCCGTAAAAAAGCACGCCCTTAGGTGTGTGATCTGACCAACTACTTATCGGATGGGTGTGCCTCTTTGAGAACATGTCAATGCCACCTAGGTTGAGGCATAGGAAAAGTATTGTGCCCATCGGATATCCTTTCCATTGTCGATCGAGCATTAAATACCATTTTTGCTCGAGTGTCATGCACATCCGTAAAAAAACCACGCTGCTAGGTATGTTATCCTATCAACTACTTATGGGATGGGTGTGCCACTTTGCATGTAAGTTAATTCCAACCAATTGAAGGTGTGTGCAAAGTATTGTGCCCATCGGATATGCTTTGCATTGTCGATCAAGCATAAAACACCGTTTTTGCCTTAGTGTCATGCACAACCATAAAAAAACACGGTCCTAGTTGTGTTATTCAAACAAGTACTTCTCAGATGGGGGCTCCACTTTGTACCCAAGTCCATTTCAACTAGGTTGAGGTGCGTGCAAAGTATTGTGACCATCGGATATGTTGTGCATGGTCGATCACGCATTATCCACCTTTTTTCCCATAGTGATATCCACATCTGTAAAAAAACATGCCCTTAGGTATGTTACCTGACCAAGTACTTATCGGATGGGTGTGCCTCTTTGAGAACATTTCAATACCACCTAGGTTGAGGCATAGGAAAAGTCTTGTGCCCATCGGATATCCTTTTCATGGTCGATCGAGCATTAAATACCATTTTTGCTTTAGTGTCATGCACATCCATAAAAAAACACGCTGCTAGGTGTGTTATCCGATCAAGTACTTATGGGATGGGCACGCCACTTTGCATGTAAGTCAATCCCACCTAGTTTAAGGTGTGTGAAAAGTATTGTACCCATCAGATATGCTTTGCATTGTCGATCAAGCATAAAACACCGTTTTTGCCTTAGTGTCATGCACAACCATAAAAAAACACGGTCCTAGGTGTGTTATTCAAACAAGTACTTATCGGATGGGTGTGCCTCTTTGAAAACATGTCAATACCACCTAGGTTAAGGCATAGGAAGAGGATTGTGCCCATCGGATATGCTTTGAATGGTTGATCGAGCATTAAATACCATTTTTGCCTATGTCATGTACATCCGTTAAAAAACACACTGCCTGGTATGTTATCCGATTAAGTACTTATGGGATGGGCATGCCGCATTGCCTTAAGTCAATTCCACCTAATTTAAGGTGTGTGCAAAGTGTTATGCCCATCGTATATGCTTTGCATTGTCGATCAAGCATAAAACACCATTTTTGCTCTAGCGTAATGCACAACCATAAAAAAACATGGTCCTAGGTGTGTTATTCAAACAAGTACTTCTTAGATGGGGGCTCCAATTTGCATGCAAGTCTGTTTCAACTAGGTTGAGGTTTGTGCAAAGTATTGTGACCATCAGATATGCTTTGCATGGTTGATCACACATTATACACCGTTTTTCCCCTAGTGATATGCACATCCGTAAAAAAGCACGCCGTTAGGTGTGTTATCTGACCAAGTACTTATCAGACGGGTGTGCCTCTTTGAGAACATGTCAATACCACCTAGGTTGATGCATAGGAAAAGTATTGTGCCCATCGGATATCCTTTGCATTGTCGATCGAGCATTAAATACCATTTTTGCTCTAGTGTCATGCACATCCGTACAAAAACATGCTACTAGGTATTTAATCCGATCAAGTACTTATGGGATGGGCATGCCACTTTGCATGTAAGTTAATTCCACCTAGTTGAAGGTGTGTGCAAAGTATTGTGCCCATCGGATATGCTTTGCATTGTCGATCAAGCATAAAACACCGTTTTTGCCTTAGTGTCATGCACAACCATAAAAAAACACAGTCCTAGGTGTGTTATTCAAACAAGTACTTCTCAGATGGGGGCTCCACTTTAAACGCAAGTGTGTTTCAACTAGGTTGAGGTTTTTACAAAGTATTGTGACCATTGGATATGCTTTGCATGGTCGATCACGCATCATCCACCGTTTTTCCCATAGTGATATGCACATCCGTGAAAAAACACGCCCTTAGGTAGGTTATCTGACCAAGTACTTATCGGATGGGTGTGCCTCTTTGAGACCATTTCAATACCACCTAGGTTGAGGCATAGGAAAAGTACTTATGGGATCAAGCATAAAACACATCGGATATGCTTTGCATTGTCGATCAAGCATAAAACACCGTTTTTGCCTTAGTGTCATGCACAACCATAAAAAAACACGGTCCTAGGTGTGTTATTCAAACAAATACTTCTCAGATGGGGGATCCACTTTACATGCAAGTCTGTTTCAACTAGGTTGAGGTTCCTGCAAGGTATTGTGACCATCGGCGGATATGCTTTGCATGGTCGATCACGCATCATCCACTGTTTTTCCCGTAGTGATATGCACATCCGCAAAAAAACATGCCCTTAGGTGTGTTATCTAACTCAATTCCACCTATTTTAAGGCGTGTGCAAAGTGTTATGGCCATCGGATATGCTTTGCATTGTCGATCAAGCATAAAACACCATTTTTGCTCTAGTGTAATGCACAACCATAAAAAAACACGGTCCTAGGTGTGTTATTCAAACAATTACTTATGAGATGGGGGCTCCACTTTGCATGCAAGTCTCTTTCAACTAGGTTGAGGTGTGTGCAAAGTATTATGACCATTCGAATAGCTTTGCATGGTCGATCACGCATTATACACCGTTTTTTCCCTAGTGATATGCACATCCGCAAAAAAACATGCCCTTAGGTGTGTTATCTGACCAAGTACTTATCAGATCAATGATATACACATCCGTATGAAAACACGCTACTAGGTATGTTATCCGATCAAGTACTTATGGGATGGGTGCGCCACCTGACCATGGTCGATCGGACATGTATTGTGCCCATCGGATATGCTTTGCATTGTCGATCGAGCATTAAATACCATTTTTGCCTTGGTGTCATGCACATCCGTAAAAAAACACACTGCTAGGTATGTTATCTGATGAAGTACTTATGGGATGGGCATGCCACTTTGCATGTAAGTCAATTCCACCTAGTTTAAGGTGTGTGAAAAGATTGTACCCATCGGATATGCTTTGCATTGCCGATCACGCATCATCCACCGTTTTTGCCTTAGTGTCATGCACAACCATAAAAAAACATGGTCCTAGGTGTGTTATTCAAACAAGTACTTCTCAGATGGGGGCTCCAATTTGCATGCAAGTCTGTTTCAACTAGGTTGAGGTGTGTGCAAAGTATTGTGACCATCGGATATGCTTTGCATGGTTGATCACACATTATACATCGTTTTTCCCCTAGTGATATGCACATCCGTAAAAAAGCACACCGTTAGGTGTGTTATCTGACCAAGCACTTATCAGATGGGTGTGCCTCTTTGAGAACATGTCAATGCCACCTAGTTTGAGGCATAGGAAAAGTATTGTGCCCATCGGATATCCTTTGCATTGTCGATCGAGCATTAAATACCATTTTTGCTCTAGTGTCATGCACATCCGTACGAAAACACGCTACTAGGTATTTAATCCGATCAAGTACTTATGGGATGGGCATTCCACTTTGCATGTAAGTTAATTCCACCTAGTTGTAGGTCCTAGGTCATGCACAACCATAAAAAAACACGGTCCTAGGTGTGTTATTCAAACAAATACTTCTCAGATGGGGGATCCACTTTACATGCAAGTCTGTTTCAACTAGGTTGAGGTTCGTGCAAGGTATTGTGACCATCGGATATGCTTTGCATGGTCGATCACGCATCATCCACCGTTTTTCCCGTAGTGATATGCACATCCGTAAAAAAACATGCCCTTAGGTGTGTTATCTGACCAAGTACTTATCGGATGGGTGTGCCTCTTTGAAAACATGTCAATACCACATAGGTTGAGGTGTAGGAAAATTATTGTGCCCATACGATATGCTTTGCATGGCCGATCGAGCATTAAATACCATTTTTGCCTTGGTGTCATGCACATCCGTAAAAAAAACGCTGCTAGGTATGTTATCCGATTAAGTACTTATGGGATGGGCATGCCACTTTGCATGTAAGTCAATTCCACCTAGTTTAAGGTGTGTGCAAAGTATTTTAACCATCAAATATGCTTTGCATTGTCGATCAAGCATAAAACACCGTTTTTGCCTTAGTGTCATGCACAACCATAAGAAAACGAGGTCCTAGGTGTGTTATTCAAACAAGTACTTCTCAGATGGGGGCTCCACTTTGCATGCAAGTCCGTTTCAACTAGGTTGAGGTGTGTGCAAAGTATTGTGACCATCGGATATGCTTTGCATGGTTGATCACACATTATACACCGTTTTTCGTGATGACTGAAATGCACCTTCCAATGGGCTTGACAAAGCTTGAAGTATTTGACTCTATTGCACAAAAGCAAAGGCAAAGAGGGGATGCCGTAGCTTCTTCTCATACTTTGTATACTCTTTGGGAGAAGAACTTTGGATATGTTAAAATCCCAAGGAGGCAAAAAATGTCAAAGGGCAATGTTTGTGATGATTTAAAGCGAGCGATTGAGAGTGCAACATGTCCAAATCAAAGGGAATTATACAAAAAAATCAAAAATCTCATCATGACCTTATTCGACATTCTAGACAAAAATATGCATTTTGGAAGGAGCAAGCTATTTTGCATCCTGATGACTACATGTGCCTTATTGTAGATGGCATGGATCAGAATACAACAACATTGCCCTGTTTTGTTGCCACTCCACCTAAATTACAAGGAAAGCACTTTCTAAAGACACATCTATGTGGAGTGTTAGTGCATGGAATTAAGTTCTTTACAGATATATGGATTGATTCCTTGCATCTACATGATAGCAATCAAGTTGTAACATCTATTATGAAGGTAATTCGCAATGTACATGCAGAAAAAGGTCGCCTACAACCAACTTTGAGAATACAAGCTAATAATTGCTAGCAAGAAAATAAGAATGTACTCATGTTTGCATTCTGCTCCATGCTAGTTGCTCACAGAATCTTCAATGAGGTCGAATGTGGATTTTTGTATGTTGGGCATACACATGAGGATATCGATCAGGTTTTTAGCACGGTCTCAAGAGAGCTTAAATGCAAGGATGTGGAGACAATAGATGACTTGGTAAGAAGATGTGGCAGGCAAGTTGGTGGTCGTAAGGAAAGTACAGTATGTGAGAGGCTCAAAAGAATGTATGATTGGAAGAGCTTCATTCTACCTTTCATACAAACGGGTGGTGATGCATTGACAAGTCATACCAATCCACACTACTTTCATTTTTTTTAAAAAGATGAAAAAATCGTAATGCAATGGCAACAGTATTCTCATGATACAAAATGGGAACCTGAAGAACCTTACAGTCTCTTAACTTCAATTCCCAGCAAGGAAAGGTATCCAACATGGGCTCCTATACAAGAATTCAATGAGAGGTCTAACTGTGAAATAGAAGGATTAAAAGCAATTATTACATACAAAGAGGAAATGCTCCGGAGATATCCTGATTCGAAGCCTACTTGGAGAGAACACACTACCACTGTAATTAACAAGACACGAAAATTAATAAAGGACCTTGAGAGAATGCGAAGCTCAAAGGATGTCAAGGAAGAATACAATATATTTTGGCCAAATGTTCATAACGATTTGCGCCCAGCTCTAGTCTTTGAAAATGAATTTGTATCATTACTCCCACATCCATATTGTGGACCGAAGAAGAGAGAGTTTATGCCACAAGTAGATATAGAGGTCGATTGTTTTGTTGTGGTTCGGCCATCGGATGATGAATATGAGAATGTGAAGTTTTGGGTTGCAAAAGTAGTTGATGTGCAAAGAGATGATCAAGGGAGAGCTACAACATTTACATCGGTATGGTATGAGCCAAACTCTTCCGAGCTATAACATAAGCCCACACTTTCCTAGTTGCATCATCAATGAATGTTACATAGTATTCAGCCTTGCCTAATGACCGTGTAGGCATGGGACCACATACATCTAAATGCACCAAATCAAGCTTTTCAAACTCTTCCTTTCCCCTTCTTTTATGGGCTGATTTAGTCTACTTCCCATAGAGATAGTGCTCACAAAATTCAAAATTAGAGAAACTCAAATGCGGTACATAACCCAAATGGCATAAGAGTTTGATTCCATTATGGCTCATGTGCCCCAACCTGCAATGCCACAAAGAAGTACTTGGCTGCTCGGTTATTGCAACAACATGATCAAACACCCCTAATACATGTAAGGGATACAAAGTCCCACACTTGGCACCCCTGGCCAAAAGCATAGAGCCCTTCTGAATTTTCCAACTCTGAAAGCCAAAAGTGGTGTGAAAACTAGCATCATCTAGCTGACCCACTAAAATAAGACTCTTGGTGAACTAGAATCCAAAATCCAATCCTGGGATTATGCATCATCTAGTAACAATGGAATGAAGCACTAGAATCCAAAATCCAATCCTGGGATTATGCATCATCTGAAGTGGTAAGCAACTCTACAGATAAACTAGACATGAAGAGAATGTCATTGTCACTATCATGTGTGATTGCATTGATCTCCTCCATCTTCACTTTTCCTTTGTCCTCCCTTGGATTCTCTTCCTTCTGGTTTGCACCCCAATTTGCATTCTTTTTCTTATCCTTTTGCTCTCTTTTCAGCTTGTAGCAATCCTTTTTCATATGGCCCTTCTTGCCACAGTGGTAACACTCAATGTTCTATGCCCTAGATTTGCTACGAGACTTCCCTCTTTCTTGGGACTTCCCCCTGAATTGTAATCTGCCCCTTTGCACATTTAAGGCTGCATTCTGCTTGTTGCAGTCCATAGACTTTCATCTAATCTCCTCGGCCAACAAGCTACCCACAACATCATCAAATTTCAGTACTCCACCAAGTGCAGAGTTACTGACAGCTGTACGAAAGTTATCCCATGAGGATGGCAATGAACATAAGAGAAATATTGCCTTAGTCTCCGCATCAAAATTCATCTTCTGAGCCTGAAGCTGGCTGGCTGAAAATAATATTGAATTCATTCAAATGAGAAGCAATGGAGACCCCTTCCTTCATCTGCAGCTCAAACAACCTCTTCATGAGGTAAACTTTATTAGAGGCAGTTTCCTTCTCATAAGTGGCACACTGTTTCTTCCACAAATCTTCCGTAGTCTGCTCATTTACTACTATGAAATAAACTGACTCTGCAAGATGAAGTCTAATAGTAGACTTTGCTAATGTATCCAACTCATTCCAATCATCCTCAGACATATTTGCAGGCTTAGCTTCAATCCCTGCCAAGGGTTTAATCTGCTTCTTTTGAATAAGCACATCCCTTATCTGTTCTTTCCACAAAGAAAAGTTTGTCCCATCAAACTTTTTAATGTTGAAAAACTCCTTTTCAAACATGGAAGAGGATGCCATGATGCAAATAAAGCAAAATCCCAAATGCTAGTGCCTGCAAGAGAGAATCACACCAAATACTAGGTGCACTCAAATGTGTATGCCACAATAGAGTGAAATATCACCAAAACTCAAAGCTAAAAGCATCAAAAGATACAGCTGACTCATGTGCATGTACTATGCATCCATGTGAGCAAATCTGGCCCAAAAGAAAATGCCAACTGCAATGGCAATCCAAAATGCCAATAAGTGCCAAATGGCTCAAGCATAAACACCGTCCATGGGCATATGCATCAATAATATCTCATCCAAGAGAGCATAACACTATCAGTGCATCACCTGCAATGTGTCAAATCTGTCCCTCAGCATAAAATAGCATCCATGTGCAAAGCGTCCATAAAAATAGCATCCCACAAGGCAATCTGGGCCTATTAGCGCATCCAATAAGGAACATAATTCTTCCAAATGGCCTATAAATCATCCACTGCAACCCAATGCACACCACAAATGAGCGCACATGGCTCAAACTACTGCAACCAGAGTGATCTGCATAAGGTATGCTCAAGAAATCATCGTCCCATGGCAATGACCGAAATAGAACTTGAGATGCCTCAAAACATGGGCGCCATTGCATAATCAGACTCAACAAGAAAATATGCAAATATCTCTCTTCTGCTGGAACTCCAAAATCCCAACGGATGAGTGAGAAATGGGAGTCAACACTTATCCACTACCATGTGGCATAAATCTAAGGTTTCAAAACCTTAGAATGAAAAATGCATAATAGAGAGACGAAATCCAATACACAGAGATCTATAACTCTGAAAATACTCCACCGAATCGTGCAAGAATTGATAGGTAGGGGTTTTTGAGCGTCCGGAATGCAATGGGACAGATGGTTTTGGAAACTGTGGTCTCAATCACTGGGTCCAACACAGACTGAAAAACGTTTTTGGAAATAGAACTGTTTGTAAACTCCATCGGAGTGCAAATGATGAGCAACATAGAAGTTTTAGGAACTTCTGAGTACACCGGAACTGATAGATATGCAAATGGTTGCTCCAAACTTGAGTTCCAACACCCGGGCAGAAAAATGTAGAAATTGACACAGTGAGTCATAAATCCAATGAAATGATCCCAGATTCAAGAATGAAGGTGTTTCCAAGCTCTTGAAGTGAAGTGGACACCAAAATCAAGAAATAGTTGCCTCTACAAGTCAATACGAAGCCTCTGTCATCGAACGGAACAGGGAAAAGCTTAAAAAACGACTTTTTCTTTGAAAATACTTAATAGGCTCTCAAAACCACTTCGCAAAACCAAAGTGACTTTTCCAAAGATTCTTTCAAGGTCTCTGTGCACTCAGATGCAAGTAAAATCACCCACAAAGCTTCCCACAGAGCTTCTCCTTCCTCCCACAGAGCTGCTGAGCTTCCAGGCATTCACGCACGCTCAGCTAGATCACTCGAGCTCTGATACGAGTTGAGAGTGCTCTCAACGGAAGTAAGACCGGAAGAGGGAGAGAGAGAAACAGAGAGCCACATAAGTTTTGGTGGGTGCAGAACACCCTAATCTTCTTTTTCATTCATTTATATATGTGTTTGAGTATTGTACATAACCAGGGTAAAGGCACAGTGACCTTTAACCCCCACAAGGCATCCTCCATAAACAGCCTCGCATTTACCTCCATAGGTGTAGCTATCTCCTTGCACTCGGACATACCAAATGCCTTCAAGATCTCCCTTGCATATTTCTACTGAGAGATGAAGATCTTGCCTGGCTCTTGCCAGACTTCAATCTCCAAACAATAGTGCATCAAGCCTAAGTCTGTCATCTCAAACTCTGTGCTCAACACCTTTCTAGTCACTGGATCATGTCTTCATAGTCACCTATAATAAGGAGATAATCCACATATAGAACAATAATAGCAGATTTTCCACCTTTCCTGTACACATACAAGTTAGCATTTGAGGCACATCTTTTGAAGTTTAATTTATGAAAGAATTTGTCTATCCATTGGTACCATGCTCTTGGGGCCTGTTTCAGCCTGTACAGAGCCTTCTTCAGCTTACATACCTTGTTCTTAGAATGGGGGGCCTCAAACCCAGGTAGCTGAGCCACGTACACCTCCTCCTTAAGGTCACCATTCAAGAATGTTGATTTAACATCCATTTGATAAACTGGCCACTTTTTATGAGCAGCCACCAATAGTACTGTGCGAATAGTGGTCATTCTGGCAGTCGGAGCGAAAGATTCCTGAAAATCAAACCCTTCAACCTGCAAAAATCCTTGTGCGACCAATCTAGCTTTGTACTTTTCCGAAGTCCCATCAGCCATGTACTTTACCTTCCAAACCCACTTGGTGCCAATAACCTTTCTGCTAGGTGGTCGATCTACCAGCTTCCAAGTTTCATTCTTGATGATGTTGTCATATTCTACTTGCATAGCATTTTTCCAATCTCCGTCTGTGAGTGCTTCCTCCAAGCTCGCAAGCTCCTTTACTTCTGCAATAATCTCAACCATCAAGGCCATATTGACTATGTGAGTAGAAGCCCTCCTTTGCTCCTCGATTCTCTAAGACCGCCTTGGTCTATCTACATGCTACTCAACAAACATAGGCATCTAATTATCATGGTTGTAGAGCTACCTTACCCATCATAGCAATGGCTTTTTCGATGGTGTAACAATAGGTTGGTTACTTATACCTTCATCATCTGATATTTCCTCCTCCTTTATAGCCCCTGGGACAAGTCCATAGTGAATTACCTCTTTGCTTGATGATAAAGTGGAAGAGCTCTTCTCTGCCTCCACTACATGTGGCTACTCCCTGAACACCACATCGCGGCTCGCTATGATCTTCTTTGCCTCTTGGTCATACAACTTATAGGCTTTCTTCTCATCACAATAGCCTAAGAAGATACATTTGGTGCTTTTTGGTTGTGGGTTGTTTCTATCTTTGTTTGGTACATGCGCATAGCATTCACACCCAAATGTTCTGAAGTGGGAGACAAATGGCTTCTTACCGCTTAAGCCTCATGTGGTGTTTTACCTTTGAGTGCCATTGTATAGCTGTGATAATTGCATTCTTGTCTTTAGGAAAAGGCACCAATTCCCATGTAGCATTTGCTTCCAAGGCATCCATTTCTTCAACACTTCTCCATACCATATGAGATATAAAATAACCCTGCTTCTTCATTTGGTGGATCCTTGAGCATAAATGCAAGGCAAAACCATGTACAGTCTTCTAAAACCTCTCTAAAACCACCTTGTCATCCTTTATGACCCCTACATGTAGGATTGTATTAGGGAGACTAATCTTTTCCTAATCCATTCCTTACGAGGCCCTTTCAAGACCCCAAATCTCCCCTAATGCCACATACACCTCAGCAAAATTCGGTTGTTGAATGCCGGAATGCGGACCACCATGGAGATGGGGAGGTGTATGTTGAAAGGTGTTGGACTGCCAAACCACTTTTGGGCTGAGGTTGTCAATACTGCGGCTTACAACCATTGGCTTGGTGGCCTAGTGGTCAAGGCTCTTGAATGATGTACAGGAGGTTGTGGGTTCCATTCCCTACAGGCGCGCTAGTTGCGTATTAAATTTTTGGTAGGTAGCTTGGGCGGCGGGTGGTGATGGGTTGTGCCATGTGGTAGTCGCACGGGGCTGCTTCACTATTTTGGTCCTTACTTTGGGAAGCGAAGCACCACATGTCACCCTCATGGGATTTCCTCCCTCCTCCCACTTGCAAGGCCACTTGCCATGCATTAAATATCTTTTTTGGACCTTTGTAGGGGCAAATTTCAAATTTTTGGTGCTCAAGGGCAAGTGGAAGCACACGCTTC
The DNA here is from genome assembly GCF_047967505.1 of Dipteris shenzhenensis. Taxonomy (NCBI): domain Eukaryota; kingdom Viridiplantae; phylum Streptophyta; class Polypodiopsida; order Gleicheniales; family Dipteridaceae; genus Dipteris; species Dipteris shenzhenensis. Next base: position 31,764,180 of record NC_141610.1, on the reverse strand, counting down.
TTCACTTTTCTCCCTGTTTCATTTTCAACAAGATGTAGCCATTCTTTAAATTTACCAAAGCTTGAGCCTTTTCGCGAAGAAAGTACACCCACATCTTCCTACTATAGTCGTCGACAATCAATAAAAAATAGGAAGATCCCCCCAAGGCTTGTGTAGGCATCTTACCACACAAGTCAACATGCACCAACTCTAGAGGAGCATTTACTCTATTCTTGCTTTCTTGTGGGAATGCCTTTCTCTATTGCTTGCCCATCATGCAAGCTTCACACGGTTCTTTGATTTTTGCGACTGTAGGTAAGTGAGCAACCATACCTTGCTTTTGCATCTCCTTCAGCACTGCAAATCCGATGTGGCTAAATCTTTCATGCCAAAGTTTGCTTGTGCCCACTCTAGCGATGGCTGTAAGAGCACTTAGCTCATACAGGTTGTTCCTCCTTACTCCTGTGCCAACAAGATTGCCTGCACTATCCAGAATTTTTGCTCCTATCTTGTTGAACCTCACCTCATGGTCAAGGTCAGTTATGGAAGCAACTGATAGCAAATTTCTCTTGATTTGTGGAACATACAACACATTAGATAGTTTCTTAACATCTCCATTTATAGAAATAAATGAAATCGTACCTGTACCCTCAACAAGGCATTTTGCGTTATTACCAACTATCATGGTGATGGGTTCCCGTAGAGGCTGCATGGAACAATATAGACCCTTCTTGCAGGTCATGTGACGGGAGGCACCACTATCCAACACCCATGAATCAGTGGTTGAAGCTTCTTGAACTGAGGAACACTCTTCCTCAATGGCCAGAAATAGATCCAACTCTGCTTCCACTGTGTTAGCTATCTCTTTCCCCTTATCTGTCTTCTTCACGGTACCATTCTTTTCATCTGCTTTCTTGACTCGGCAATCTGCAATCATATGGCCCTTCTTCTTGCAGTAGAAGCATTCTCTCTGAAACTTCTTCTTGCTGCCCTTCTTCTTTTTGTCACCACTAGTAGAGGACTTACCTTTGGTGGAGGAACCACCTTTGCCTTTCGTAGTGGCAGAGAATGCAGCATCCCCATTGCCGCCTCCATCTCGAGCTTGAAGCCTCAATTCCTCCTCCATAAGTAAAGCATAGAACTCCTCAAATGAAAATGGTTGAGGTCTCACCTGAGTGTTAAGCATTGTTACCAGTCCGTCAAACCTTGGTGGACATATCCGAAGACACCACCGCGCTAGCTCTTCACTAGTCTTTTGTATCCCAACACTAGCCATCTAGTCACGTAGATTTTTGATTCGGGTTATGAACGCCTCCGCTGTCTCTCCTTCATTAAACTTCTCAGCTACGAGCTGATTCTCCAGGTTTTGGATCCTTGTCTGATTCCGCATCTCATACTGACTCTTCAATATGTTCTAGGCAACAGTTGCCTTAGATGTATGTTGAATCAAGGTCAAAACACTATTAGTAGTACTTGTAACCAGGGTGCATAGAGCATCTATGTTCTTGCATTTCCAAGCTTGTAGAAGGTCGGCATTAGGAGGTATCATACTCCCCGGATTTGCTAGGTCGGGGGTTCCTTGTGGTTCTGGGTCAGTCCCCAATACTCTCTAGAAGCTCATATGAATCTAGAATAGCACTAATTTTAAACTTCCACAGAGTGTAGTTTGTACTATCTAGCTCAGTGAAGGCTATGGGCAAATCCTCAACGTCTAGATTGTTGGTGCAGTAGTACCTGCTGAACTCGAGCTACTTCCTATTGAGATGCTTCTTGTTGCCATCACTCCGTATGCTATTGAAGCCCTCACCTCTCTTCTATTCTTCGATCCTTAGAGCTACTTGGGCTCTGATACCATGTTAAATTACATGACATAGCGCAACAGAAACTAAACAAAGAATAGAGTACATAGCAAATTGGATAGCAAATTGGAGAGGAACAAACTTTTCCTTCAATACTGATGTAGTACAGATGATGGCTCCATCCACCCATGCACTCCCACAGTGGAGCTTAGATGGCCATCTAGACAGATACTAGATGAAGAGCTACTAGCTAGAAGATCTGATCTGATCTGAACTGATCTGATACAATGGACTGGGAGGTCGCCTCTTTATAGCTATGAGGGCAGTAGTCGGATCAACGTAGTCAGTGGAGCCGACCAGTCAACCTAGTCGGTGGAACCGACTAGTTGTCCATGGAATATTCAAAGAATATTCCCTATATCGTCGCCTCAGGGGCTCTCGCCCTTGAACCCCTAGTAGGGGGGCTGCTTGCCCCCCTGGAACCCCCAACTGGGGGCCAGCTGTGGCCCCCAGGCCCCAGCAAGAATAAGGGGCTTCCACACAATCACCTTTCTACCATCAATGGTCTCATTGATAGACCTTATCTGACATGCAAGTCAGGATCCATCCAGTGTCCCGGGCTCACACATGGCTTCTCCTCATATGGGGGCCTTACAACTTGAGCACCTTGGACCACTCGTGGTTACCAGGAGGGTGGGGCATTGAGCATATCTAACATATTCCATATAGGAATTCTAGAAGGATTCCTCTTGACTACACACTCCTCCACATGCCTTCCACACGCTTGGCATGTGATCTCTCTTATATTATTGGAACACATGGACATGAGCCCACCTCTTTATATGACTCACTCTTTTTATTTTCTAAAAACCCCATAATATCCCATACACAAGTAACTCTCACCCCATACCAAGGTATTTATCATTCATACACATGGTATTTACAATGATCCATTCCACTCATCCTCTCAATCCCATACAATATCTTAGAAAATAGAAATAAGTGAGAGCTGCTAGGCTATCACTTGATACTCAAACTCTTATTAAACATAAAAGAAAACAATACCAATGCCAAATAAAAAATATCAATTTTTGGCATCACAGTACACAGCAAATGGAAGAGAGAGAGAGAGAGGAGTTACAGTAAGCAAGCCATAGTAAGAGGGAGCTGAGAAAGAGGGGAAAGAGGGATAATGCAAGGGAGGGTAGCCTCAAAATAGGCTGGACTAGAACAGTGGGGGAAGAGGACCTAGAAATTGGGGGGGGGGAGGAGAAACTTGCCACAAAGGGCCCACAAGTTCATTCAAAGAAGATTTGGACTCATGTGGGGGAGGCAGGGATTGGCCGGGGAATTAAATCGATGGGAATTAATTCAGAAATTAAAAACTATTAAAACATTTTGTTTGAATAAAGTTCTCGATAAAATTCGGTAATTAAATTCGGATGATCGGTTGACCAGCTAATGCCATAACCCAGGGTAGTTTGGATAATACCTTGAGGTATTTGAATTTCATAAGGTACTTCAAAGGTACAATATGGTACTTTTACTTCTACATTGTACTTTGACTTCTACAATGTACATTAGATGGTATGTTGGGGTACTTTGATTCTATAAGGTACATCAAAAGGTATAATCTGGTACCTTGAAGAGGTACCAAGAGGCTATTTGTAGGTTACCATAGGGGATCTTTTCGGATACCAGAAGGGAACTTTCAAGGTACCACAAGGGACTTTTTGGGGTACCATAAGGGAGTTTCTAGGGTACCGTGAGGAAATTATAAGGAATGATTCAGGTACCATAAGGAACATTTGGGGGTACCACATGGGACTTTTTGGGATACTCTACAATATACCTTGGTACTTGGATGGTATGTTGGGGCACTTTGACTCTATAAGATACTTCGAAAGGTACAATTAGGTACATTGAAGACGTACCAAGAGGTGATTTGTAGGTTGACACATGGGCCTTTGTAGGTACTATAAGAACTTTTGCGGTACCACTAGGGACTTTTGGAGTACCATAATGAGTTTTTTAGGGTACCATAAGAGAATAGTTTAGGGTACCACAAGGGAATATTTTAGGTACCATAGGGGACTTTTAGGGGTACCACAAGGGACTTTTCCGGGTCTCATAAGAAACTTTTGATATCACACAAGGGACTTTTTGGATACCATAATATACTGTTTAGGGTCCCCTAGGGACTTTTTGGGATACCACAAGGGACCTTTTAGGGTACCATAAGGGACCTTTTAGGGTACCATAAGGTACTTCAATTTGAATTGGAAGGTGCCCTAGTTGAAAACACATTTCAACAACATGATATTAACTTTAGATATCTCATATGCAATTAAATAATAAATAATCAACATTTTGAAATTTTAGCAAGACTTGATTATTGAGTGTGCATGCAAATAAAATTTGATTTAGAGTTCACATTATGTAATAAGAATATAAATAATATTTCTACATTGTGACATGGCTTTGTAAAATCTCCTTTGATTTCCTACTTTATTTTGCATTTGGTTTCAAATTTTATTGGTATAAATCAGAGAATGTTGTGTGTGTGTGTGTGTGTGTGTGAGTGTATGTGTGTGTGTGTGTGTGTGAGTGCACGTGTGTGTTGTGTGTGTGTGTGCGTGTGTGTGTGTATGCATGCATGCATGCATGTGAAGACACAAGAGAGAGAGAGAGAGAGAGAGAGAGAGAGAGAGAGAGAGAGAGAGAGAGAGAGAGAGAGGGAGAGAGAGGAGGGGGGGGAGGAGAGAGGGAGAGTGAGAGAGAGAGAAAGAGAGATTCAATGTCTAATAATATTTTTGAAATAACACTTTCTTTTTCTTTCATGGATTCCATATTGCAATGAATTCCATACATAAAGACCATCATCATTGAGAGACACGAATTCTTCTCATGGAATTTATAGCAAATCATAACCACAAGACATGAATTTTGCTACAAAAACGATTATAAAATCACACTATAAAGGAAATAATATTGTCATATCAAAAATGTATAATGTTAGATAATAGGTTTGATTTATTGAAATGTCAAGGAGAGATATTTAACCCATACTCACACCATCCACAAAGTTAGCTAATGAAATTGTGATCCACAGGACAGCTTGTTCAAATGTCTCTAATTTGGGGATCTGAATTATAAGTCTCAGATATGCCCAACACATCATACAAATCCTTTTATATGTGTGTATTCCATAAGATACATGTGCTTCTTGTCTTCAAAGAATCTGCCAAGCATGCCAAATGATAGCTATGCTCACATGAAAGTGTGTACAATCTAGTGCTACTATCAAAAGGATCATGGCATATTGGACATATAGGAACATCTGGATTGATCACTAGTGCACTTGGTAGAGTCAATGGTCTTCTTACTACTAGTGTTGAGAGTTATGGTGCCATGAGCACATAGATTAAAGGGCTAAGGTATGGTATAGGAAAGAATTAAAGTAGCCACCCTAGGATGTGGACTACAAGATGTGGAGATGTGGATTGAGGATATCCACAAGGAGAGATGTGGATGAGAGGATCCCACATGGTTTGACTATTCTAAAGGCTCTCTCTATATAAGAAGCCTATCATGTATTGTTGGTCATATAGATTGAAATAGATTGAGTGTTTCATACTTCCTTTCTCTCTCATGGAGTTTCTTCTATGGTTTGATCCTCCGTGATCTTTATGCTCATTGAGTGATAGATTAGGCTAAGTACGTTCTGCACTTTGTCATGGTATCAGAGCATAGGTTTAGCTCATTAGTAGTTCACTAGGATTGCTCCCATTCCTAGATTAGTTTTAGAATGGAAGATTATTTTTTGAGAGTTCTTCATTTAGAGAGTTCAGTTAATTGTGAGCTTGAGTGTTCCTTGCTTAGAGAGAGAGAGAGAGAGAGAATCAGTGGCGACCTCCTTCTTTATTACATGCCATACCCTACACATCTGCATAAACCGAATTTCTGCAGCAACTCTGATAGCCTAAGCAACTCCAAAGCTTCAACAATGAATGGCTCAACAAATCCTCCACCGCTGCTTGCTGTGACGCCTTGAGCTTTGGCTCTAACAGAATCCATTGTCGCAATCGAGCTCGCATCAAGCTCCATTTTTGGCTCATTCCTCTACTACAAGGGCCTCCAGCGCTCCTGTAACGGCTGTCCATGCTCAACAACTCCTATGCTTACATGTACCTGCTATAGGCAAACAAGCAGCAGTGGACGCAAGAAAATTGTCTGCAATCAATTACGTTCCACGATAGCCAAGCGACACTCCAAGCGCTAGAGCAAGCAACACACCTAGGGAGCAAAAGAGTGACTCGGCAGCAGTGAGTCTGAGGATAAGTGACGCCTCTAGCCAGCATCCCGACTCCAGCAAACGGAACGGCTAGACTGCCATGGCTCCTCTACAACCTCCAGCCTCATCTGCCTCCAGCCGGCTTTGCATACAGCATGAGCGAAAGATGTTGTACCGTCGGCCTTAACGGAAGCCTCTCGAACGAGTAGCTCTAGCAACGACACAACAACAAGCTCCAAAGCCAACGTCTGTGAACCCTCATGCACAAGCTTACTTTTGATGAAAGCTATGTTCTGCGATGGAGCCACAGGCCAAGCTTCTGCCCGAACTCTTCTTGCGTGATCCAGACTGGACGATGAAGTGTGATCATGATTCAAGCTCTCGCTAAGGGGACGACGAGGGCAAGGAAGCTACAGCCAATAGAGTTTACAATGATGAAGAAGAAGCTAGGCGACGAGGCGCAGGTGGTGCGACAGGGAGACGGAGGGCCTTCTTGAGCTCCACAAATGTTTTCTCCACAAAACCTTAGGACACGTGGCAATTCCACGTGGCAAAATAAGGTTAGGTTAGGTGCAGTTAACCCATGGTTCAAAGGCTTGGTCAGTTTTTTGCCACGTGGCAGATAGATTCTAACCCTGGTTAGCACAATAGTTAAGTTTAGTTAACCTTGAGTTCAAAGGGTTTGGTTAGGTTACACAGGGTTTGGTTCAGTTATAGGTTGGTTGAATTTTAGTTTGGTCAAAGTTGTGCCACATGGTATAGTGCCACCCAGGCACTGTAATCCCTTTGTAAGCACAGGCCTGTAAGCTGCATGTGAACAGCCTCTGCCACATCATCAAAGGCCTCTTCTTCACAAAAGCTTCGACAAAGCGTAACTTCCAATCCAGGAAGAATTTGGCCATGCTCCAAAAAGGAAAAGTGATCGTCTTTTTGAGCTCTATGCGCCTGTCAAGTCAGAATCATTGTATGCAATTAGACACTGCCAATATTGAAAGAAATCAATTGGTAAGACCTTTGCAACAAATGGAAAAGCAAAGCATGAATGCACACATCATTGTCATAAGCATGCCAAAAGCACAAGTGCATGAGATGACCATAGCATGAAGCATGGCATCCACACATAAAGAATTAAGGCACATGGAAGAACAAAGCATCATGCATCAAGCTACGTCAAGCGAAGAAGCGAACGCCATCGACATGAAGCATTGAAAAGTAAAATCCTTGCCAACCTTGCCTATATTTTGTAAATCAAACCTGACCACCTGAGAGTAGCTATGAAAGCACCCAGGGGAGGTATTGACATGTAAAAGCCACACTTGACCACCTTAAGTAGCAATGCATGCACTAAGGGGAGGTGATGGAATGGAACTCACATCAAACCACCTTGCAGTAGCCAAAGAATCATGGCACCAAGGGGAGGTGTTGAGAGTTATGGTGCCATGAGCACATAGATTAAAGGGCTAAGGTATGGTATAGGAAAGAATTAAAGTAGCCACCCTAGGATGTGGACTACAAGATGTGGAGATGTGGATTGAGGATATCCACAAGGAGAGATGTGGATGAGAGGATCCCACATGGTTTGACTATTCTAAAGGCTCTCTCTATATAAGAAGCCTATCATGTATTGTTGGTCATATAGATTGAAATAGATTGAGTGTTTCATACTTCCTTTCTCTCTCATGGAGTTTCTTCTATGGTTTGATCCTCCGTGATCTTTATGCTCATTGAGTGATAGATTAGGCTAAGTACGTTCTGCACTTTGTCAACTAGTCCCACCGTGTCATGGTCAAGATAAAAAACACGACCCCCATCATCAATGTGTTATAATGCAATCCTCGCATCTTCTCAGTAGCATGCGAAAAGAATTGTGCTATGAGTACTTTCTCTTTTAATTGTATTTCTAATCTTTGTACTTGAAAATCTGTACTCTTTGTTGTTTTTAATTTTTGAATTTCCTCTTGCAAGCATAAGTTTTGTTTTTGAAGATTTTCAATCTCTTCTTTCAATTGCACAATTATTTCTTGATGTACTCGATCCTTTTTTTCAGCTTCACTAGTCACTTCATGAAGTGCATCGGGCAACAAGATATAAGGAAATGTAAGTGTTGCTGTATTTGGTGATGTTTGCATACTTGCACAATTTAACTCTCCATCATCATTACATTGTTCAATTAATGTGGCATTACATATCTCATCCTCCAATGCATGCTCCATGTATGGTGTATCATGAGTTGTGCCTGTTGCATATACTCAAAGAAAAAACAATATTTAGAAATAAAATAAAACATCAAAATGTAAAAGATTTCAAGTTAACTTGTCAAACTCACCTCCCCTTGATTTACTTGCCGGCTCTAAGACACATCTTCTCTTATAAGGAACCCTACTAGAGAAGTCTACCTCCCTTCCCATCTCAAACTTTGCATAAAACTGTTGTGCAAAGAACATTGTAATGCAACCCAAATGAGCAACTCTTCCATGGACTGAAGTAAATATCTCAGAAGCATGCTTATGTATCAATGCATGTGTGCAATCTTTTATAGCCCAATGTGCATGCCCAATGCAACCCTTTGTCCAAAGTTGTTGGACAACATCCTTGGGGGAATTTTTAACTTCGGGCCATTTGAGTCCATCTGGATTGGAAAAAGGACTTGCCCTTGCACAAACACTTTCCACATCCATATAAGGTGTTGCAGAGCAAGCAGCTTCCACTTAAGCATGCAATAAGATAAGAGCATTTATACCATTGTGTATGCTATGATTATCTCCTACTTGGCTAGATGATCTTGCCATGACTAATGCCCTCTTAGAATCAACAAGTTTTTGACATGATAATCAATTCATACGTAGTTGTTGATATTCAAGGTATAGATACATAATTTTAAGGATGCCTAAGAAATAGTTACATGAACAAGGGAAAATTAATGATGCTTAGAAACATAACCAAAATATTCTTTCTAATTGAAGCATAATACTATTTGCCTTATCATTTTAATATTTATATAAAGAAGATAATATTTGAAAAACTCAATCAACATGTCAATCCAATCAAAATGGAAAAATACCAAAGATCTAATTCAGTTACAAGTATTTGCACCCGAAACCATTGCAGGATCCATTTCATGTCAAGGACACATGGCAAGAAATCCTTTGAAACCAAGACCTACAAAGAAGCTATCCAATTGTTCTAAAGAGTAACGAACCCAAAGATACTTATTCCTTTAACAAACCCAAAGATATCTATTCATGTTTTTGTCATTATTGCACCCCAAAAAATTCATTCAAAATAAAGTCCAAGCCATAATCCCCATGGAGAGATTGTAGCAAGCAAGTAGAAGGATTGCAACTTTACCCCAATGTCCCACAACTCCTATCTCATTGATAAGCAACAAGTCAAGCATAAAGATCAAGTCCTAATCCCCATGAAGATCACAATATGTAAGAAAATGTTAGTTTAAGTTGCTTGAATGATTGCAACTTAGCTCTCATGCCCTGAAACCCTTAGCTCATTGTTGATAAGCTAGAAGTCAAGCATCAAAGACCAAGCCATAACCCTCATGGAAGTATTGCATCATGTGCATCATGTTTTTGTCATTATTGCACCCAAAATATTTCTTTCCCATAAGACAAAATTAAAAACCAAGATGTTTTCTCTACCAAATATTATAAGAGACTCATGTGTTTGCAAAACAATCAAAAGAAGGGGCAAGGGAGAGAGGGGGAGAGAGAGAGAGAGAGAGAGAGAGAGAGAGAGAGAGAGAGAGAGAGAGAGGTATAACAAAAAATCCAAAACCAAGATGTATTCTCTACCAAAGAGTAAAATTGATTCATAAATCTTGGTCTATCGAGAGAGAGAGAGAGAGAGAGAGAGAGAGAGAGAGGTATAACAAAAAATCCAAAACCAAGATGTATTCTCTACCAAAGAGTAAAATTGATTCATAAATCTTGGTCTACCGAGAGAGAGAGAGAGAGAGAGAGAGAGAGAGAGAGAGAGAGAGAGAGAGAGAGAGAGAGAGAGAGCTATAACAAAAAATCCAAAACCAAGATGTATTCTCTACCAAAGAGTAAAATTGATTCATAAATCTTGGTCTACCGAGAGAGAGAGAGAGAGAGAGAGAGAGAGAGAGAGAGAGAGAGAGGTATAACAGAATATCCAAAACCAAGATGTATTCTCTACCAAAGAGTAAAATTGATTCATAAAGCTTGGTCTACTGAGAGAGAGAGAGAGAGAGAGAGAGAGAGAGAGAGAGAGAGAGAGAGGTATAATGAAAAATCAAAAACCAAGATGTATTCTCTACCAAAGAGTAAAATTGATTCATAAAGCTTGGTCTACTGAGAGAGAGAGAGAGAGAGAGAGAGAGCACTAAACCTCTATCTCTATCTTAAGCTTCTTGGTACACTTCTAAATAAATAATTCCCATTAAACTAGTGAAATTCAAATCCCTAATAAAATTACACTATAGCAGACAAATATATTTTAACTTGTTTGAAGCGATACTTGTAATCTGTTCTTGATTCCTTACAAAGTCTAGTTCATTTTCTAGCTCTACAAATCAAGCACAAGACCCAATTCATAACCCCATGGAAATATTCCATTATTTACATTATGTTTTTATCATCCTTTCTCCCAAAATATTTCTTTTACATAACAAAAAGTCCAAAGCCAAGATGTTTTCTTGACCAAAGAGTAAAAATGATTTATAAAGCTTTGTCTACACACACACAGCTAAACCTCCAATATATGGAGATATATATATATATATATATATAAAGAGAGAGAGAGAGAGAGAGAGAGAGAGAGAGAGAGGTAGTATGCATTTCTAAATCTTTGTCTCTAGCTTAAGCTTCTCCATGGATATCTAAAGAAACCCTTCCTATAAAAACAATAATAAATTTATTTATTTTATTTTAACTTTTAGACTACCACCTTTAACATAGGTAGCACACAAAAGTTTTCTAGCAAAGATGCATACTAAATTATGGCTTTATGAAATTATCATTTGTAAAGAAAAATACATCATAAACCTACAACAATTAGCTCTAATAAAAGATCTAAGAGAGAAAAATCTCCCAGATCAACATTACAGACACGACTTACAAACTGACTAACAACAACAAAACTGGCTAACAAGCTCATTGTGTGCATGTGTATCCCTTGGCATATCAAATACTGAAGTTACTAACTAGATGACGTATCCCTTTGTCTCCAAACAATGAGCTTAAAGACGACCAACATAAACAAAGGTATGAAGAACAAGGGCAAACAAAGTATGAGGCCAACCGAACATAGAAGAGAAGAGAGGCTAGCAAAGAAAACTAAACTCTCATCCAATGACTGTAGCTCTACAACCATGTTAGGACTCAAGTAGCAGCCACACACATTTCTACAAGAGATGGTCTTATCAACAAGATGACCAACAACACCTACAAACAGTGACTTAGCAATAGCCAACACAATGATAAACAGATCTACAAGCAGCCTACAACTATGTAGATGAAGAGAGAACGTCACCAATTGACAACGTAGATTAAGAGAGAATTTTGTCAATGTGTCTCTACAAATATGCAAATTGATAGAGAACATCATCATTGGAGCGTAGGGAAAAAACTTCTATCACCAAGGGCATCCGTGGGCTTGTAGAACGAGCCAAGAAAGAGGCAATGATCTGATTTCTCACCAGATTTTGCCTGGCACAACCAACAGTAGGTGATTTCAGCATGTCCATAGCCCCAAATCTCCCTTACGATATGAGTTTTAACAAAGCCTGTTGCAAGCCACAAATGTAGATTTATGTATTGGAATACATCTTCAATGCACTGATCATAACTTTGGAGACTACCAAGCAACTTTACGTACACTACCACATAGAAACATAGATGGTAGCCCCAACAATTTGATTATACAGTGAATGAACGACTCAAAGAATCAAAGAAATAGTTCCATGCAAAAACACGAATCGGACCAAAAAACTACAATGATGGAAATGTAGATATACATAGACAAAACCATCGATGAAATACAATGGAAGGTATGCTAGCCAATAGAGGAGGGGTTGGCGTTAAAACACTTATAGCGGAGATGAGTTATGATCTCATACTAAAAATGATGATGGGTGTATATGCGCTACAGCTAGATATGTAAAGCTCTGTTTAGAATCTGGTGCGGGTTGTAAATTACAGCCCACGAAATAAATATATAAAGCAGTCATCAGTTGGCTCAAGAGAAACAGCAACAAAGAGGTGAGCAGATGAGCGAACTTCCTGCACACAACCTACAGTAATCACACCCATATTTTCCCACACTGAAAAATCGAATCACAAGTATTCAAAACGAAAAACATTCCCAAACACAGAACACTACGAGACTCATAAACCACCTCAAACTTACACAAAACAACAAATGATAAATGTGACCAATTACCTAGCGATGAACTAGGAAATGCTTGAAGCGTCACGATAGCAGTAGCGGCACTATGAAATGCTTATCACGAGAGTAGCCCACACAAACAAATGCCAAGCTAAAACCTTGCACAAGGATCCAAGAACAAGGCATCAAGCATGGGAGATGAGAGGAAGGCACACAGTTCTCTCATCTATGGGAGCAAAGGCTAGGCATACTCACATAAAGACCTGCTGTGACAACAAAAAATAAATCCTTATACCTCATAGCGAAGGTCGAAACTGAGTCTCCTTCCTTTTGGGAAATCTTCTCCAGCTCGAGAAGATTTCCCAAAAGGAAGGAGACTCAGTTTCGACCTTCGCTATTAGGTATAAGGATTTATTCATCAAGTACCAACAAGCTGCTTTGCATGTGGTTGAGTTTTCTTCATCTTCTACGGGAGATTCTAAAGGTTCATTGGCAATGGAACATCTCAAGATGAGCAAATTTGTTTATGGTTTGGATTCTACCTTGCGTGGAAAGGTTCTAAGCAAAAATCCCAATAATTTTAAAGAGGCTCTTCACATTGCTTTGAAGAAGGAGGTGGGCCATCAAATTGAGTCCGCATTTCAGCCATCTACAAGTGTCATGACTCCGGCACATCGGGTAGAGGTAGCCTCAACATCCCAGCAGGTATCTGCTCTCTCACTGGATCATAATATTGCACAATTGATGGCAGAATTTGTTGATTTGAAGTTGCACTTAGTGAATGCCAAGCCACCTAAGGCTCCACAAACTAAGGATAAGCCTAGGGATAAAAGCAATGTTACCTGTTATGAATGTCAAGAGAAGGGACACTATCATCCCAAATGTCCAAAATTGAAAAAAAAAGAAGACAAGAGTGTAGTACTCTTAGAAAGAACATGTTTAGAGGAGGAAGATGAGGGAGAAACTTTGATGCCATTGATGACAAGAAGTCGTAAAACTAGGAGTGACGAGGAAGAGGAGGAAGAGAAAGAATGAAAACATAAGAAGAAAAAGTCATCCCGAAGAAATATTGGACAATCTGATTTTCCTCTTGGACAAGGGACTCTTAGTTATAATCTATTGATAGACCTTAAAGAGAAGACTGCACAAATCACATTTGGATAGCTTTTGGCACTCTCTCCAAAACTTAGGAAGGAATAGAGTAAATTGGCCAGCACTAGGGAGCTAAGAAAAAGAAGAAAAAGGATAATGGGACACCTATGGCACAAAAGGTAGACATAGATGTGGGAGATGATGTATCTGTTGTTGATGTTATCATAGATGGCCAAACTATTTCTAATGCATACATTGATGGGGGTGCATCGATAAATGTCATGAGTGAAAAGACAATGAAAGATGCTAATTTGAAGTTATCTTCTCTTAACTCTCCTTATCATATTAAGTTGGCTGATAATACTAGAGTGAAAACTCTAGGAGTTGTGAAGAATTTGGCAGTGGATGTGTGTGGAATTTCTGTACCTACAACATTTCAGGTTATTCCTACAAAACCAGATGCTAGGGCTTACCCTTGGGAAGGCCTTGGCTCCATCAAGTGAAGGCAGTACAGAAGTGGGAGACACGTGATCTTATTCTCCAAGGAGGGACTCCAAGGAGGGAATAGGAAGGTCCGCTACAACATCAAGAGTCGCCACAAGAAGGTGGTAAAGGAGGAAACTTCGACTTCCAAGAGCTCAGAGTCCGAGTCATCTGATCACGAGACAAGTGGCACCTCCGAGGAGTCCATCTCAGAAGGAGAGGTGGAAGGAGTGGTATTTGGTCTTTGCCTTGGTGTTGATTGGGGGGGCAATCAAGGAAATGGAGCTTCAGAAGGAGAATCATCTTCAACCATGTATGAGGAACTGGTGGATCCTCGGGGGGGTCACTCATCGTATGTAACCCTATCACGTGAGTTCAATAGAAGGATATTTTTTCTTTCTAAAATTTATAGAAATAAATATACATAAGGGACTATTTAAAATAGTTTTGGGAAAAAATTACATATTTGTATAGAAAAGGGGTACATTTTATTTATGAAAAATTTACAGATAAGGTATTTTAGAAATAGGCCTTGAACGCACGTGATATAGAGGGTTTATACATAGTGACCCCCCTGAGGGTGGATCACACTAGTCTTCGCCAACAAAATGAGATTATTCTTGATGAGACTACAATAGGTACTAAAAGAGATGAATACCTAGAAATGCTTGATGGGTTTCCTAATCTATTTGCAAATAGTTACTCACAGGTGCACCAAGTTACCTTAGTGGAGCACAAAATTGACTTGAAGCCTCAAAGCAAGCCAATGGTGCAACGGCTTAGACAGTTGGGAGTGGTACAAGCTCGGTACAAGCAGAAGTGCTCAGGAAGGAGGTAACTAACTTGGTCCAAGCTGGATTTATTTTTCCAGTTGAGAATTCAAAGTGGGTTTCTCCAGTGGTGGTTACTCCCAAGAAAGGAAAGAAATGGCATGTTTGTGTGGACTTTCTCCCTCTGAACGCATGCACAAAGAGGGATTATTTTCCTCTATCATTTCAGGATGAGATATTGGATCAAGTTGCAGGCCATGAAATAAATTCAGTATGTGATGGGTACTCCGGATACTTCCAAATTCGGATTTGTGAGGAAGATCAAAGGAAGACTTCCATGGGGGGTGTATGCATATAGGGTGATGCCATTTGGTTTCACTAATGCACCAGCAACTTTCCAATGTTTCATGAGCCAGGTATTTGCACCCTACTTGGAAAAGTTCATAAGAGTGTTTTTGGATGATTTTTGCATTTATTCAAGCTGTGTGGATCACTTGGAAAAGTTGAGGATTGCATTGAAAAGTATTGATGATGCAAAAGGTTGCCTTAATCTTGCAAAATGTTTTTTGGCCAGGAAGAAGGTGGCTTTCTTAGGACATGTTATCTCGAAGGAAGGTATAGAAATGGATCTTGAGAAGGTACAAGCAATCATGGCCCTTCCACCACCTAGTAATGTGAGAGAGGTGAGGGGCATTTTGGGTAAAACAAAGTATTACCAGCGCTTTGTTGATATGTTTTTAGAAAAGATGTATCCTATAAATTTATTGACAAAGAAAAAATTATCTTTCCAATGGGGACTAGAGCAAGATAAGGCATTTTGTTTGCTTAAGGAATGCATGAGCCAAAGGCCAATTATGCAGCCGCCTAGGTGGGAGGATGATTTCTATGTGAATCCAAGTGTGTCAACTCATTCAGTGGGAGCTATACTACTTTAGAAGGGTGAGCAAGGATGCATGCAACTAGGTATTATGTAAGTCAACAACTCACGGAGGCTGAGGAGAGGTACGGTGAAATGGAGAAAGAAGGTTATCTTTGGTCTTTGCACTGAATAAGTTTAGGTCATTCTTGCTACCTCGCCCTTTTTTCTTCCTTACATCTCAACCTGCTTTACAATTTTTAGTTGGCAAACCCAATCCTGCTAGAAATTTTGCTAAGTGGATTTGTGAGATTACAGAAAGCACCACTAGAGCTTCTCTTGCAAATTTGTTTACAGAGGTAAGAAGGAAGAAGAAGTAACAAAGGCAAAGGAAGACTTAGATGAAGAGTTGGAGACGCCGCCAACAACTTTCAAGCTGCATTTTGATGGAGCCTTTAGCCCTTCTAGGAAATGTGGGGTTGGGGGGATAATTCTATTTGATCTAGAAGGAAAAGAGGTATGGGCCAAGGGTAGGCAATTTCCTGAAGCAATATCAAATAATGTGTCCGAGTACAATGCATGGATCTATGGATTAGAAGATTGCCTAAAGGAAGGAGTGAAAGAGGTAGAGGTTAAAGGGGACTCTCAACTGGTCATTAGGCAAATGAAAGGTGTTTATAAGGCACAAAGTCCTAATCTACAATATCTTTATAAAAGAGCGATGGAGTTAAATGAAGCTTTTGAGTTTTGCAAGTTTGTGCATATTCAAAGAAAAGATAATCATCAAGCTGATGAGATGGCTACTAAAGCTATGGCTTCTTTCATTGAAGCTACTCTTGCATTGATAGATACAGGTTGGCCAGAGCTCCAAGATGTTCAATATTTCTTAGATGAAGGACATTTTCCTCATGGATCGACCCCTCAACAAAAGTAGAGGCTCACAAGGAAGGCTCATACTTATAAAATCCTTGGGGATGTTCTCTACAAGCAAGGTAAAGATAAGGCTCTTAGGAGGGTAGTGAGCTTGGAGGAATCTAAAAGGATTATGGAGCTATGTCATGAATGTTCAGGTCACTTTACTTCAGCTAGCACTACTCGAAAGATCCTTAACACAGGGTATTATTCGCCCCAACTCAACAAAGATGTCCATGAGTGGTGCCAAAGTTGTGAGGTATGCCAAGCATATGGACACAAGCAATTGGTTCCTGGGCCCTTGAATCCCATTCCAACATATGGTCCATTTGAGAGGTGGGGTTTGGATTTTGTTGGCCCCCTTCCTCGTTCTTCACAAGGGAATTATTATATATTAGTTGCAACTGATTATGCAACTAGATGGGCAGAAGCAAAAGCTACTGTCAACAACAAAGCAATGACAGTGGCATCATTTGTCAAGGAGTTTATATGTGCTCGTTTTGGTTGCCCTTTGGAAATCCTTACAGATGGAGGGAAATGACTTGATTGAATCTTTGGTGCACAAATTGAAAATAAATCATGTCATATCAACTCCATATTATCCCCAATGTGATGGTCTTGTGGAAAAAAATGATGGTTTGCTTTGTGGGTCCTTGTCTAAGCTAGTAGACACCATGAAAAGGAAGTGGGATATGTATATACTAGAGGTTTTGTGGGCTTATAGAACCACTCATAAGCTCTCCCTTGGTTTCACACCTTTTCAGCTAGTT
This sequence comes from Dipteris shenzhenensis, assembly GCF_047967505.1. NCBI lineage: Eukaryota > Viridiplantae > Streptophyta > Polypodiopsida > Gleicheniales > Dipteridaceae > Dipteris > Dipteris shenzhenensis. The sequence continues at coordinate 31,746,862 of NC_141610.1, read as the reverse complement.
TATGGAGTGGAGGCCATCTTGCCAATAGAATTGGAAATCTCAAGCCTTCGCACGACTTTTTCTCGAGTGTGCAATGAAGAACAAAAACATGCTCAACGTCTAGTACAGCTGAAGACCTTGGATGAGAAGTGGCTTCAAGCACTTCAACATTTGGAGGCAGCACAACAACGTCGCAAAGCAAGGTATGATGCTCTTACCAAGAAGAAGAAGAAGCCAGAACTTAATGAAGGAAGCTTGGTCATGAAGTTTGATGGTCGTGTGGAGAAGCAGCTAGACAAGAAACTCCTTCGGCGTTGGGAAGGTCCCTTCAAGGTGAAGAAAAAGTTCAAAAATAACACTTATCTTTTGGAAGATGCAAATGGTCAAGAGGTCCCTAGACGTGCCAATGAGTACCGGTTAAAAGTGTTTCATCTGCGCATACCATGGCCAACATACCCCCATGCCAAGCACGGGGATCTGGTGGGAGGGGAAAGATGTGACAACAAAAAATGATATTTTGTTTTGAAACCTATGGGAGGATTTGTGGGGCTTGCAAGGTGACAAAAGCTAGCCATGGAAACAAAGAGCCAAGACGCGTGATAGGGAAGTTGGTGGCAAGAGACGGCTCTTTGCGGCTACTCTCATTGCGACTTGACAATCTTTTGATGTCGACTACTTTATTTCATGTAATCATTAATGTGGGTTTGACACTAATTAGAATAATTAGTGAAGATGATTGCAAACGTGATTATGAGTGGAGTGCATCATTGTAAATACCATGGGTATGAATTATAAATACCTTGTTATAGGGATAGAATGGTTTGGAAGATATATTATTTGCTTTGTAATTGGGAAATAGAAATGAGTCATATATTTAGAGTGGGCCAAAAGCCTACACGGACTCAATAGTGTACTAAAATAATAGGGAGTGCACATGGAGATCATGTGGAGGGCATGTGGAAAAGTGTGGAGGAGTGTGGAGTCAAAAGGAATCCTTCTAGAATTCTTATGTGGAATGTGGAGGATGTTGACATGTGGAAAAGAGGAGGGTCCTCTTGGGCTCCATGTGGGAGGACTATTGATTTTTCTACTCAAAAGGATAAAGAAGCATCTTGTGATGGGACACTTGTTAAAATACTTCTAAAAGTATAATTGATGGTGGTGACCCATGCCCTTATATCATGAAGAGGTGAAAGAATCTACTGCCAGCAAATGTAACAGGGTGAAGGAAGGTGAGAATTGCACTATAAAAGAAGCCCCTCCCCTCTCTCTCAAGCATCTCATTTTCTCCTTGTAGCCTTGTCGTTGCCTTGTATCTAGCTCCTTCTATGCCTCTCCTTTCCCTTGAGCCTTAGCCCCTATCTTCTTTGTATTTCTCTCCCATTGGGAAGCTTTCTTGGCTTCCAGAACCAAGATCTTCCTTTCTTTTCCCATTTTCTCATATTTTTCCCTCTTCGTTTGGGAGCTCTGTTGGTGCTCATGTATGGATTGTTTTGGGATTTGTTCTGAGGGGATTCTCTATCCTTTAGAGCGACCTCAGTCCAATATGTATTGTGGAAGCAACCCCTTCAATAAGAGAAATCCTTGCCTTTTCCTATTGCTCAAGTTGCTCCTGAACTGTTTTGGTACCCTGTCGTAAAACTGGCCATAACTTTTTGCTCCCTACTCCGTTTTGGTCGAAACCTATATGAAAATCTTCGTCTCTTTGAGCTCTATCCATTTATGTCTTTACTTCCATGTTCTGATTTTTTGAGAAAATGTTACAAGTGTGCAGAATAGGGTAGACTTGGATTTGGGACAGTTTTGGAGTCTGTTACTAAAATGGTCTTAACTTCTCATCTCTTGTTCCATTTTTCGTGAACTATATGTCAACATTCTTGTCTTTTCAAACCCTACAAGCATGAATTCTTTGTTTTGGGTTTTGAGGGTCAAAGGAAGAGCTATTCCCATGCTATCGTAGCTATATTTTTATTTCCAATAATTGTGGGTTCTCTTGTGTTGAGGTTTATCAAAATGATGCGACTCAACAACCCCATACATCAGAATAAGCGCTACCAATTCAGCCCCTTCACTTCCACTCTTGTATTGAGCTTTATCAAAATGATGCAACCCAACAACCCCATACATCAGAATGAGCCCTACCAATTCAGCCCCTTCACTTCCATCCATAGTTCTTAGTATGAAAATTTTCTTCCAACAGAGGCTTGCTCTTACATTCGGTGCTGAACGCTTGGCAAAAATCAATGCTTCCCCTCAACCTTTCCTCTTTCCCATGTTGAACTATGAACTCACCTTTGATGTTTATATCTTTATCTTGCTTTGATTCGTCTATTTTCCTTTCCCTCTTGTTCTTTTGACTCTAAGAAGTAACTAGAATTAAGCCCCCAAATTTTGTGTCACACTGCCACAACCTAATATCTCACAACGGCCTACATTATGACCACCTAAGTGGTAGCACCATCGGCTTTAATCCATTCCTCTAAAAATAATCAAATTAATTAATACACCTTAGACAAAAGGATGCCCTCCTCCCCACACTTGGAATTTGATCCCGTAGGTGGTCTCCTTTAAGATCTAGTGGGTAGCCCGTGGCAAGCCATGGAGTTAAGCTATCCCATCTCTCTGTAGTTTCCTTACTACAGGCATTAAACTTGGAGAATGGATAATCACACGATGATCCTTGCAGAAGATTCTACCTCTAATCAACAAGGAGATGCACTCACCCGAAGGAGACAATGGTAGTCTAGCATGTGACCTATTGATTGTGCAAGCAACAAATAGCTTGAGTCATGCTGTGATGAAATTGTACTTCTAATCTAGTTTAAAAGATAGAGACGACTCTACACATGATAGCAACAATGGGTCACTAGCACCACGAAGGTTGGTGCTTCAACTTTTGTTGGAAATAGTTTAGCATGTATACACCATGTAGGCTACTCTTTGATCGGTATTGAGAATATTTCTTACCCGCCGCGAGGCAGCGTGCCTATAATTACATATTATTTGTCCATGAAGACAATTGCAAGATTATGATGCTCAAATTATTTCTTATTGTCTATACTCATTCATCTGAGCCCCAAATCCCTCCTTCTTGTATATACAGTCTCCAGGAGCATGAGATTATGGGATGGGGAAAGCATGTGAAGCACTTACATAAAGCTAATCTTTATGTGGTCTTGGGACCTTAAAAAAATGAATCGACATTTAGAACTATTGTTTGTACGCCGTATGGGCATTCATGCTTCAAATAAATAAAAAGTGATGTGTAGATTGTCAGCCCTGCAACCTTCTTGAATGTGACCTTTATCACACATATGCTCTGGTAACCATCTTTGAGATGGTTCCATTGATGAAACCTTCTCTATATCGACACCAATATGCACCTAACAATACCAATGTTTTTTAGTACCTTGATGCTAGCACTATTTAAAACAAGAATTATGAGTTTTACTTGGACCCCTTTTTTACCTTTTTCTATTTAGTTTCATAGATGGTTCCATCAATGGAACAATTTCACCATACTTAATGAACCATACCAGTCTAAGTGAAAGTCTTTCGACCAATCTGAGGGCATGCCCCTATCAGTTCTTAGGACAAAAGTCTTCAGCCAATTGCAAAGAGACCTGAAAACCCTGAAAAAACTCATCAATGTCTCAAGACAAGAAACTCTATCTTTTGTCTTCATTGGAGAACAAAACCATATCGTCAACCAAGAGCTCGGCACTAAGCTAGTCCCTAGAAGATAAAGAAACCCCTTCAATTTTACCCACTGACATCTAAACCTTGAGGCTTCACCTGAAGTATAAGAGGGGCTATAAACATTACAAACAAGAGATGGACCAAGGAGCACCCCCAATGAATAGACCTTTTTATATAATATGTTTCCATGACCCTTCATTAAGAAATAGGAAGGTGGAGGCTTTACCAAACAAGATGAGGACTAGGCAGAAAAAATTTAGGCTAGAATCCCAATCTATCTAGAACAACTAGGATGTAACCCCTACAAACACAATCATAATCTTTGTCATGCTCAAAGCCAAACAGAACCACCTTTGACATGAGTTGCATGCATGATCTAGTTCAAGGGAAACATTAAGGATGTTACCAAAGATATCTATTCCTTTAACAAACCCACACTGCTCTTGAGTCTTGATCCATGATCTCCGCACATACTTCACGAATCTTGAATGCAATAGCTTTAGAATTTCTTTTTAGAAAGTAGGTGATTGGCCTCCAATCACCAACTAGCAATGGGCTTGCCCCTTTGGTAAATTTTAGACGAGATCTGCATTCAGATCTGGGGACAAGAAGACTCTCACAATTGAAAAGTTTGCCATATTAGTTAGATTCTAACCCAAGAACCACCAGAATTCCTATAAAATTCTACAAGCAAGCCATCCAAACCAAGCACCCTATCATTCTCCAACATCTTCAGAGCACTGAAAAAATCCTCCTTAGACAGGGGATATGCCCAACATATTGCATTGCTAATAGGTAGTCGGAAACCCTACATAGTATCTAACCAACCCTTTGAACATCTCCTCATCTAGGTCACTCACTATGCATCATGAACAGTTTTTTCACTAACCACTGTGCTGAGCTCAATCCAAAACACATCGAGGATATGCCAAAAGTCCGTGACTAAGTTACCATCATGGTCCATTACTCTATCAATTTGATAGCTCTCCTACTTCCTTCTAACAAATTGGAAGAAAGTTCAAGAAACATTTAGAGGGGCAGTGCTCCACCTATAGCCAATGATGTCTGCATCTTAACCTTTCCCAGTCATCTTCCTTGACGTCTCTTGTCTACATATAATTCCCCACCTCAACCAATAAAGTATAAATCACCATGTCAATAAGATTAATTGAGTGGGCTATATTTAAAGAACTTTTGATATAAACCAACAAATCTTGCTGCTTCATCCTGTCAGATTTGAACTACCAACAAGGATGGAGACGGAAAAATTTTGAGTTAAAAAAGAAGTTTATGTGAGATGAACAATGGAAAGATATATGTAGCACATACATTGCTACTACGTTACAAAGGAAGTAGAATACTTGAACAATGCAAGTGAAAGATAGTAAACACACAAGATAGCAAAGTAGATATATATCTATTCCATATGATACGAAGGCATTGGTGCCACCACACCTCTCCTCTTCTCAAAGACCATCTTTTGTTTAGGTCCTAAAAAGGAGGAATTTTTAGTAGCACAGATAGCAATAGACACACCTTGACATGATTTTCTTGAGCCAGGTTCTCCTTAGAATCCATTGATCCTCCCTCCACAACTTAGAAGAGTGATGACTATATTTGAAGGCCACCCCTTAGGGATCCTCTCAAGCATCGCTTGAATCATATTCCTTTCGCCAAGGCTAAGCTTCACCCGCCCCTCAATTTGGTCAACCAGCTAGCCAACTTCTCATCCAAGATATCTTCCCAAACTCTAATTCCCTTCCTAAACAAATTAGAAGCCCTCACTACATCATGCAAGCTCAATGGTTCTTCTTTGAAGGCAATACTCCAACACATAATCTTATTAAGACTCGCATCACCCCTCAGGCCCTGACACCCTTTCCACTCTAGACAACTAATTCTCTCTTTCTAGATTGAGACTAGACCAACTGCCAAATTGAAACCATACACTAAGGCCGAGAAGCTTGAGAAGAGGCAATGATGCCTTGAAATAACATCCCACCTCCCCACCCCTCTACTCATTCAAAGCTTCCTTCTTTGCCCTAGAGGTAGGAGGAATTGCATGAGAGCTATCAAATTCATACTATGAACCATCTTGCTATGTCATGAGCAACCTCCTTGGAATTCAAAGATTTATGAGCCATAATTGCTGACCCACATTTTCCTTTCTGTAGGAAATTGGCAAAGACATCAAGCCCGACTTTCCTACACTCAAACAACTAGCTTTCACCTTGACCACTTTTTTATTTCTAGAGGAGTACCACTTGCGGATCACCCTCATGCATGCTTTTCTATTTCAGTCTACCACACAACTCCCCTACATTCTAAGAAAGAACACAAATACTTTGACCTCCACCCCCGGACTCAAGAATGCCACCTATGCTACTATAGCCACTTAAAGATTATGCAATCCCTAATCGTGGGCATTATTAAGACGTGAAAAGTTTAGCATTACCTATTACACCATCGAGGAAAGAAGCGACGAGGCAATAATATTATGCAGTATTATGCATGTGCAAAATGTTATTGGAATCGTATTTATTATGGTCCATGTGTATAGGCATCTTATGAATGTTGATTTTTGAAGAACCTTTCTCATAGATTCTCATTAGAATGTGGAGATGTTGATTAATTAGTCAAAATTAGTGACTGGAGTCTTGATGGTGCCATCCAAAATTAGTGACTGGAGTCCTGATGGGCAATGTTGTATTTTATAGATATTCTTTGACCTACAAAGCTTCATCATCATAAGGCCTTGAAAAGTATCAAAATTTATCCTTCTCATTTAAGGTGACACCACTGCAATGACAAGGACTAGATTTCTTATCTTACTTAGCAGTATTCAAAGTCTTGCAAGCCCACATCAAATTATAGAATCATGAGACACTATTTAATCTCATGCCATTGCGAAGACTGGTAATTAACTGCACTAAAACTAATTGAGAATTGTTTTTTCCCAAAAATCATTGCATGCAAGCACATCAAACTATAGAATCATGAGATGTGATTTAATCACATGCCACTGCAATGACTTGTGATTAACTACACTAAACATAATTGAGACATCCAAATAATTAGGAAGGAGCCACCATGCTGGTGACTAATAGTAATGAAATTGCATGCATGTTAGTGCACTAACCCCACGGATCATCATCGGCGGATAGGCAAGATTGCTCGAGACAAGGGTAAGATTGCCCATGTTGTAGATGCATTCAATGCACCATTAGATTGCATGCAAGCCCGGTGGTGTCATCCAAATAAGCTAAAGGATCCACCATGCCGATGACTGGTAATTAAGTCGTAACAAAATCACATACATGCCTGATTAAAATTGGAGCAAAATTATTCACCTGCCACCCATACCAAAAATTATGCTTTCCTTGTAAACGAAGACTATGGATCTTGATCTTGGAATCTCCCCTCAATCCCAGACTACATGTGCTTGCATGTTTAGCCTCCAACTCTAAGTGAACCTGATACTTGTTGGTAGAGACATCCTCAAATGGTGCCATGAGTAAAGGACTCTAGAGAAGGAGAAGACGTGGAGAAAAAGGATTGAAGGAGCAACAAGGAGGAAGGAGGAGGAGGGATGGAGGAGGGAGGACCAGCAGTTGAAGAGGAGGGATGGAGGGGGAGGACCAACAATTGAAGAGGAGGGATGGAGGGGGAGGACCCATAGGTGTGGAGGAAGAGGTAAGGGGGGAGGACCCATAGGTGTGGAGGGTGAGGAGGAGTGGGTGGGAGGAGGAGAGAGTGAGGAGGGAGGAGAAGGAGGGGGGAGGGAGGAGGAGCAGGCATGGAGGAGGAAGAGAATGCATGGAGGGGGAGCGAGGGGGAGGGGAAAGGGAGGAGGAGAAGGCATCGAGGAGGGAGAGAGGGGAAGGAGGAGGGAGGGGGAGGAGGAAGTGAGGAGGGGGGGGGGAGGGAGGGAGGGAGGGAGGAGAGAGGAGGGAGGGAATTCAAATTTTGGATTGTGAATTTTGAATTTGCTAGTTCCTTGAGTTGTGAGGCTCTTTAAGACCCTTTTGAGGCCCTTTTGAGACCCATTTCTTAATCTATTCCTTGTGAGGCCCTTTTGAGACCCCATTTCTCCCCTAATGAAAGTTTACCTAGCAGCAAGATTATCCTTCTAATGCAAGGATAAAACTTTCCTACCATTTTCAATTACATATGTAGAGTCATATAACAATATCAAATGAGAAACAAATTCATGTGACTTTACTTAGAATTAAATTTCATTTTGACAAATCCAGCATAGATTCAATGCATCACTCATATATAGAAAGTGCAAGAAACACATAAGAGTAGTTATGACTACATACAGTGAATGAATCCAACACCACCCTCTTAGAAAAGGGATTAGATTAACAAAAATGTGAACAAAATAGTTCAATCATTAGGGGAGAAGTGGGGTCTCAAAAGGGCCTCATAAGGAATGGATTAGGGAATGCTTCGTGGGCTAATGCAAGGGGCTTGGAGGGTCCCAAAGAGGCCTAACCAGCCCAACCTAGGTGGGTTAAGCCCACATTTGAGCCCACCTCTCCCCCATCAATGAGGGGAGGGGGTGTTGACTCTGTGCCAACATGGACTTATGTAGAAAGAGAATGTGTTACAACTTCTACATACGACTTATACATGTAGAAAGAGAATGTGTTACAACTTTGTGTTACAACTTCTACATACGACTTCTACATGTAGAAAGAGAATGTGTTACAACTTCTACATACGACTTCTACATGTAGAGAGAGAATGTGTTACAATTCCTACATGCAGAGAGAGAAGCTCTCCAACTTGTATAAATACCCCATAATGGAATGAAGCCAAGACTCTTTGGGGCATTGTGTTGAGTCTACTTTGGTGTTCCAAGCATTTGTCTCAAGTATCCATGCTTCTTTGCACTCCACGTCCAAAAGCATGTCCTAACCTTGCAACTCCTCCTCCCCTCACCTCCAACCTTGCAACCCATCCTCTCCCTCTCCTCCTCCTCCTCCTCCTTCCTCCTCCTCCTCCCTCCTCCTCCTCCCTCCTCTCTCTTCTTTCCTCCATGCTCTTACACCTTCTTCCTCTCCCAATCCTATGCTCCCCCTAAACCCTTTGTTCCTCAACCCTTAAACTCCATGATCTATGAGGGAGACGAGTTCTCCACCATGTACTCTACCCTGAACCTTGGATCCTCCTTCTAACGCTGGACTCCTTCTAAACCTTGGAACCTCCTTCCAACCCTGGAACCTCTTCTAAACTCTGGAACCTCTCTTTAAACCCTAGAACCTCCTTCTAAATGTTGGAACCTCCTTCTAACCCTTAAACTCCTCCTAAACCCTGCAACTCCCAATGAATGCGAAAGCTTTCATTACCTCAATCATAATGATACACGTTCCTTTTACACATGCATGCACTTTGTTTGCTTACCACACTTAAGCCTACGTCTCTCATCGGAACACGACTCTCGAGGTCCTAAGCTACACATATACTACAACCGACAACCCCACTATATTTGTAGGTGACAAAAAGCCTCAGAACCCTGCACTCCACATCCAAAAGCATGTTCTAACCTTGCACTTCCTCCTCCCCTCACCTCCAACCTTGCAACCCATCCTCTCCCTCTCCTCCTCCCTCCTCCTCCTTCCTCCTCCTCCTCCCTTCTCCTCGTCCTCCTCCTCCTCCTCGTCCTCCTCTCTCCTCCTCCTCCCTGCACCTCCTCCCTCCTCTCTCTTCTTTCCCCCATGCTCTTACACCTTCTTCCTCTCCCAATCCTATGCTCCCCCTAAACCCTTTGTTCCTCAAACATTAAACTCCATGATCTATGAGGGAGACGAGTTCTCCACCACGTACTCTACCCTGAACCTTGGATCTCCTTCTAACCCTGGACTCCTTTTGAACCTTGAAACCTCCTTCTAACCCTAGAACCTCTTCTAAACTCTGGAACCTCTCTTTAAACCTTGGAACCTCCTTCTAAACCCTGAAACCTTCTTCTAACCCTAGAACCTCCTTCTAACCCTTAAACTCCTCCTAAACCTTGCAACCCCCAATGAAAGCGAAAGCCTTCATTACCTCAATCATGATGATACATGTTCCTTTTACACATGCATGCACTTTGTTTGCTTACCACACTTAAGCCTACGTCTCTCACCGGAACACGACTCGAGGTCCTAAGCTACACATATACTACAACCGACAACCCCACTATATTTGTAGGTGACAAAAAGCCTCGAAACCCTGCATAATACTGAGAGAACCCTGCTCTTCCTACGAAAGCAGTAGGAAAGAGCCAACATAGACTTATGTAGAAAGAGAATGTGTTACAACTTCTACATATGACTTCTACATGTAGAAAGAGAATGTGTTACAACTTCTACATACGACTTCTACATGTAGAGAGAGAATGTGTTACAATTCCTACATGCAGAGATAGAAGCTCTCCAACTTGTATAAATACCCCATAATGGAATGAAGCCCACACTCTTTGGGGCATTGTGTTGAGTCTACTTTGTTATTCCAAGCATTTGTCTCAAGTGTCCATGCTTCCTTGCACTCCACATCGAAAAGCATGTCCTAACCTTGCAACTCCTCCTCCCCTCACCTCCAACCTTGCAACCCATCCTCTCCCTCTCCTCCTCCCTCCTCCTCCTTCCTCCTCCTCCTCCCTCCTCCCCTCCTCCTCCTCCCTCATCCTCCTCCTCCTCTCTCCTCCTCCTCCCTCCTCCTCCTCCCTTTTCTCTCTTATTTCCCCCATGCTCTTATACCTTCTTCCTCTCCCACTCCTATGCTCCCCCTAAACCCTTTATTCCTCAACCCTTAAACTCCATGATCTACGAGGGAGATGAGTTCTCCACCATGTACTCTACCTTGAACCTTGAATCCTCCTTCTAACCCTAAACTCCTTCTGAACCTTGGAACCTCCTTCTAACCCTAGACTCCTTCTAAACCCTGGAACCTCCTTCTAAACCTTGGAACTCCTTCTAAACTGTGGAACCTCCTTCTAACCTTGGAACCTCCTTCTGAACTCTGGAACCTCCTTCTAACCCTGGAACCTCCTTCTAACCCTTAAACTCCTCCTAAACCCTACAACCCCCAATGAAGGCGAAAGCCTTCATTACCTCAACCATGATGATTCATGTTCCCTTTACACATGCATGCACTATGTCCGCTTACCACACTTAAGCCTACGTCTCTCACTGGAACATGACTCGAGGTCCTAAGCTACACGTATACTACAATCAACAACTCTAATATATCAGTAGGTGACAAAAGCCTCGGAACCCTGCATATTGAGAAAACCCAGCTCTTCCTACAAAAGCAGTAGGAAAGAGCTCTTCCTACAAAAGCAGTCGGGGAGACTAGCATCTCAAGTAAACGAGTAAACATATGTAGGTATATGTAAAAAACAAACTACTTCTAACTTTCACGAACATAACACTCAAGGGCAAGGAGAGTAAATTTTTTTCCATTTCTAGCCAAACATATCTACCCCAAGCATCAACCTTGGGTTACTACCTTAAGAAATTTTCTTTATTTCTTAAATAGAAGCCACTTGAGAAACAATCAAGCTAGGTAGTGGACACGAATGCGTAGAGCTTGCAATTTTGATCATTTCACCTTTTTGCGAAAGATCAAACCGAGCTATCCATAACAAGTTATGGCTCGGGAAGAGTTTAGGGTTAAACCCTAAACCTAAATTCATTTCCTATAAAAACCCACTCCACCCCCTCATTCTTCATCTTTCACATTTTGCCTCCATCCTCTTCTCATTCCGAGCCCTATGCAAGACACTCCTCCCTCTCCATCGACCACCACCTTACTCCCATCCTCACATTGTAAGTGACTTTGAGCCCATCTCGCAGCGATAACCCAGCCATCCACCCACCGTCCATTGTTCCTGAACAATCCCGTTACATTGAGAAAGACTTGGAGAGCATTCAGGTGACCACTCTCCCTCCCTTTCGCTTTCGTCTGTCAAGTTTTTTATTTTTTCTCTCTCTTTTTTCCCCCCCTCCCATTTCCACTCCCCCCTCCATCTCCACCACCCCCTCCCCCCTCCATCTCCATTTCCACCACCCCCTCCCCCCCTCCATCTCCACCACTCCTCCCCCCCTCCCCCCTCCATTTCCACCACCCCTCCCCCCCTCCCCCCTCCATCTCCATTCCACCACCCCCTCCCCCCCCCCCCTCCATCTCCACCACCACCACCCCATCCCCCCTTTTCTCTCTCTCTCTCTCTCTCTTTCCCTCCCCCTCCATCTCCATCTCCACCACCACCACCCCCTCCCCCCCTTTTCTCTCTCTCTCTCTCTTTCCCTCCCCCTCCATCTCCACCACCCCCTCCCCCCCTCCCCCTCCCCCCCTCCCCCTCCCCCCTCCATCTCTATCTCCCCCTCCCCCCTTCCCCTCCCCCCTCATCTCCATCTCCCCTCTCCCCCTTTCTCTCTCTCTCTCTCTTTCCCTCCCATTTCCACCACCCCCTTCCCCCTCCCCCTCCCCCCCTCCATCTCCACCACCCCCTCCCCCCTCCACCACCATCTCCCCCTCCCTCCCTCCCCCCTTCCCCCCTCCCCCCTCCATCTCCACCACCCCCTCCCTCTTTCCCTCCCCCTTTCTCTCTCTCTCTCTCTTTCCCTCCCCCTCCCTCTTGTATCTCATTCTCTCTCCCCTCCCTCATCTCTCTCTCTCTCTTTCCATCTTCCTCTCTCTTTCTTTTTCTCTCACTCTCTCTCTTCTCTCTCTCTCTTTTCTCTCTCTCTTACACACACACACACTCTCTCTCTCTCTCTCCCAGTCTCTCATTCTCTCTCTCTCTTTTCTCTCTCTCTCACTCACTCTCTCTCTCTCTCTCTCTCTCTCACTCTCTCTCTTGTCTCTGTCACTCCTCTCTCTCTCTCTCTCTCTCTCTCTCTCTCTCATTCTCTCGCCCTCCCCCTCCTTCCCCTCCCTCTCTATTCCCCCCCCCCCTCTCTCTCTCTCCCCCCTTACCCCCCTCTCTATACCATCCCCCTCCCTCTTCTCTCTCCCCCCCGTCTCTCTACCACCCCCTCCCCCCCACCCCCCGTCGCCCCGTGGCGGTACCCGCAGAGCCGCCCCGCAACACCACGACGCATGCCCAAGGTGGCATGCCAATGCTTGCCTGTGGCGATGTGCCAGTGCCCGCCTGCGATGCTCGCCAGTGGCGGCGCACCAGCCTCGCTTGTAGCGCATGCCCCCTACCCCCCACCTGCCACCCCGACTGCTCGCCCTTAGCCACCCCCCTCCGACCTCCTGCCTCCACCTGCCCCCGTGCCCTCGCCACTCCCCTCTCCTCCCCTGCACCCCCACCCCTGTCCCCTTTCCCCCCACCCTACACCCCTCTGCGCCCGCGCCCCCTCCCTACCACCCTCCCTACGCCCTCCCCTCCCCCTACACCCCCCTGCCGTGCCGCCGCGAGGAAGCCCCCCCCACAATTGAAAAAAAAAATGCCTAACCTAAAACTAACCTAAGGTTAGTTACTAACTGAGGTTAGGTTAGTTTGTTAGTTAAGTTAGGTTAGTTTAGTTAACTCTCGATTAGTTAGACTAGGTTAGGTTAGGTTAGGTTAGTTTAGTTACCCTAGGTTAGTCTAACTACGATTAGTTTACTTAGGTTAGTTACTAACAGTTAGGTTAGGTTCACTAACCTTCAGTTAGTTAACCTAACTAGATCAACTTGGTTCCAACCCCATTAGTTGGACTTAAAGTCCATTCACACCACCCTTAGAGCACACCCCCCCAAAAAAAGATCAATTTTACCCCTACTTTAACCCCTCGTAACTCATCCATTTGGGACCCAAACTGCACCCCCTTTGAACCCAAATTTCACACATGGAAACACCATGCTACAGGGTATTTTTCCAGCCCATTGCACACCATTTTGGCATCCCTAGAACTAGCTCATTTGCACCCCCGTGTGGGCCTCATTTCGCACAAATTCGCTCATATTTTCACGCCGTGACCTCCGATTAATGATCCATCTGCACTGGCACATTTCCCTACACACGTAGGACAATCTTAGGCACATTATTAACATGATGGTCCCTACACACACTAACACCACTCTAACCCTCCCAACAACACTACATCCACCGCACTTGTGGCCGAGACACCCTTGGCAAATCTCGCCCAATCTGCATGCAGCTACATTCCAGCCAATGCCTTCGACTCCAAGGCTCACCACATCCACATATAACTCCGCCGCAACAACCGCCCCCGCCCATCATCTATCCTAAATCCCCCCTTGAGATTCAACTACTCCCTTTAACTCCTCCACGGCCCAACATGGCTGGACACCTTCATGACAATGATGGGGATATCGACCTTGATGCAGAGGCTAACAATTTCTTTAATCGAAGAAATAATAACAATCAAGGCCACCGCCCCTTGGGAAAATTGGAACTTCCCAAATATAATGGTCGGGGAGACCCAGCCCGATTCCTCTAGCATTTTGATGCCGCATGCCACGTAGGTGGAGATCAATCCCATGAAACCAAGGTGGCTTGGTTTCCCATGGCCTTAACTGATGAAGCATCTGAATGGTACCTAGACCTTCTCATGGAATAACGCACCACATGGGACCTACTTCAAACAAAATTCAAAGGACGCTTTCAAACAGAGAGGCTACAAGATGATCCCACTCTCCAACTAAGCAAGCTCCAACAAGGCCGGCGAGAAGATGTACGCATGTACCTAGGTAAGATGAAGAGATTAATCGCCAAATGTGACCCATGCCCAGATGCAAAGTACCTCACGGCATGGTTCATTGCAAGACTTAGAAAGAAAATCCGGAAGGATATGAAAAAGATAAGCAGCTATGAAACGTTCAGTGCTGCTCATGCGCGGCAGCCACTGACATTGAGGATGGCATGACAGACTCAGATAGACTCAGACACTAGCAGTGATGATGATAGATCTAGTACATGAGATAAGCACTCCAAAAAAGGTAGATCCAAGTCCATTGCCGAAACATCAAATGAAGATCTCTTAGAGGCCATGACCTTGAAGCTGAAAGAAGATATGATGCAGGCCATGGATCAAAAACTTCACTTGTCTCAGCCGCCAACTCAAACATATCCACAGTGAGAAAATGTCTGGTGTCCACACTGCATGGCAAATCATACAGCAAATGAGTGCCCGGTCCTAAGAGCCAAGATCACTACACGAGCAAATCCACCGCCAAGGTTGTGGTGCCATATCTGCATCATCGGCGGCCATGATGAGAACAGTTGCATCTTCAACATGCGCAACAACCCGCCTCGACCTCAACAATACCAAGCGGCACCCATGCCAGTATACAGGCAACCGGTACTTGCACAAGCGCCCCTAGTTCCAAGGCTAAATCCCATTCCCGTTTGGACACAAGTCCCACAACTACTCAGGAATCCGAATCCACGACCATATCCAAGAGCACCAAATCTAGCTCCTCAGGCAGTTCCCATACACTCGGGGGGGTCACTATGTATAAACCCTCTATATCACGTGCGTTCAAGGCCTATATTTAAAGTCCCTTATTTGTAAAAAATTTCATTAATAAAATGTACCCCTTTTCTATACAAATCTGTAAATTTTTTCCAAAACTATTTTAAATAGTCCCTTATGTATATTTATTTCTGTAAATTTTAGAAATAAAAAAAATCCTTATGTTGAACTCACGTGATAGGGTTACATATGATGAGTGACCCCCCGAGCCCATACATCAATTACAAGCCGAGGAAGTAGACTCGCCATTTGAGTATGAAGCAGAGTACCCAGTGTACTATGTAGAAGGTGCAGAGGGTCTAATACCAATTTATTTAAATCAAGTACATCCCAACACATATCGCACACCAATGAAGTGCTACAGTTGTGGAGAAAATCACCGGATCGCAGAGTGCCCTCATCGTGGTAGCCCAGCTACTTTCCCACCACTCTACAGAGATTGTGGCATAGGACATGCCTGTATGGATTGTCCCATGAAAAATAAGACTTACCCCTGTATTATCATCATCGTTAGAGTCAAGGGGGAGCCAATTGCCACCAGTTTTCTTCCAGCGCCTATATTGGAAAGCAAAATATAACATTTGGCAGGAGATGTGGTACTTGACAACCACATTGTCCTTACATACATGGCATTGAAACAGATCACCCTTTTGTTCACCTGACCTGCTTCCCCAATTCACCCCAAGCAATTCCTCAAGGGCATTGTCATGTAGGCACTTGCATGACCACATGGTTTTTGTTCTGTGCATCTGGATATTATGAAAACAAGAAGCAAAAATGTGCAGAGGCATAAACCAAGACAACCTTACCCATTTAGAGCCAAATGTAAACTTCATGGCCATGCCCACATCCTTTGCAATCTTTTCCTTGTATGATTGCATTGTTCTTGTGTCCACCATGCTGTAATCCATGTCTTCAAGTTGTGGTGTTGCAATGCATTAAAGATGGCCATAGCCTGATGCTATCCTTGGAGAAATGTACTTGGCATGATACCAATAGATATTTCTCTGTTTCAAAGCAAAGGACTTCTCTCCAGCATGCATTTGCCTTCCTAAATCCTCATGAATGGCAATAAACTTACCTAAGAAGCACATGAATGGTTCCCACTCCTCAAAGTCTGAAGGAAATACATCTGCTATGCACAAGTGCTATTTCAAAATACAATTTCAAACTGACTCATTACACTGTTTCTATTTCAAAATACAATTTCAAGCTGACTCATTACACTTCAAAATCTTACACAAAATGCAGACTTACAATGCGATGGTATTGTCGATTGATTGCTTGATAGAGGAAGGCACATGTCCTTCCCCATGTAGATGTGTTGCACCTTTGCAAGCAATCCTTTTTTCCCAAGCTTGAACTTCATGATGCGGCCCTTCCATTCTGCAAAAGATCACCTCTTTTGCTCTTGGGAAGCTTATGTGGACCCTTGGCAGATCCTCTCATGACTATCCAATCATTCAAGCTGTAGGTGCAAGGCACCACTTCACCCAGTGCATTTTTGCTCCTGTGGGACACAGAGTACATGTATGGTCTCCTCACCATGCTTGTACAGAGGTCACAACAATAATAGTGGACTAGAAAGTGCAGCTTGGAGGGAGAGAGCAGCTCTGATAGAGGGAGAGAGAGGGAGAAGGTATAGAGGGTGCAACTGAAGGTTGAGAGAAGCTCCAAGAGGTGATGTAGCTAGGAATGGAGGGAGAAAGAGTAGAGGGGGATGAGCAGCTGCTCCAGGAGGTGTTGTAGCTAGGAATGGAGGGAGAAAGAGTAGAGGGGGATGAACAGCCACTACAGGAGGTACTGTAGCTAGGAATAGATGAAGAAAGATATCCAAGAGAGGCCACAATTATGAACTACTACATAAGAGTCCACAAACATGTGTGTACTCTCATCTAGTAAGAGCTATTAAGTTCCAGTTGCAACTTGTGCCACAATGAAAGAAGGGAAAGTGTGTCTTCAAATTGGATTTAGACACATATGAGTACATCTTGGGGTGTCTTGGAGCGATGGACGAGGATGACTGAGATACTAGTAAGAAAATGTATGTAGTCTTATTGCAAGGAAACAATATGTCCACTTGTCCTAGAAAATGGAATTTGTATTTGAGACTTCTTTTTAGTATATCCCAAACAACCACCGTGCTGGTTTTATTAAATTATTTTTGTAAATCCCAAACGGTAAATCCCATGCTTGTTTTTAGTATATCCCAACAACCACCATGCTGGTTTCCATAACAAATCTACACATCCTACAAATCCATTCATCTTGTAATAATAGAAGCAAACCACCGCACTAGTAACTGTTAATATCCTAGGGCAACTAACCACCATGCTGGCCATAACTTATCCTGCACTACTACCGTGCTATCCCTACACTACTTCCATGCTATCCTAAAATTTGTTGCACAGTGCTATACTGAAACAGTGCCCTTTAGACTGTTTATCATTTCGTTACCATCAGATTTCATCCCATGCAATTTTTAAGTATATCCCAAGAACTACCGCACTGGTTTCCCATAACGAATCCTCACATCCTACAAATCCATTCATCTTGTAATAATAGAAGAAAACCACCACGCTCGTGGGGCTTTTAGTATCCTAGTGCAACCAACTGGTGGCGATAACTTATCCTTCACTACTACCGTGCTATCCCTATACTACTGCCGTGCTATCTTAAAATTTGTTGCAAAGTGCCATACTAAAATAGTGCCCTTTAGACTGTTTATCATTTCGTGAACCATCAAATTTCATCCCATGCTTGTTTTTACTATATCCCAAGAACCACCATGCTGGTTTCCCATAATGAATCCACACATGGACCTACGAATCCATTCATCTTGTAATAGTAGAAGAAAACCACCGCGCTGGTGGCTGTTAATATTTGTAGTGCAGCCAACCACTGCACTGGTGATAGCTTACCCTGCACTACCACCGTGCTATCCCTACACTACTACCGTGTTATCCTAAAATTTGTTGCACAGTGCTATACTAATAGTGTCCTTCATACTGGTTATGGTTAACCATCACATTTCAACCATCGAGCTACTTAAAACATTTAAATACTAACATGGAAGCAGGTTGATACAAATTAGGTATTACGAGCACCATGAGAAAGTCCATAAGTCCAAGAAATGTCTTTAAGATTTTTTATTTTTCAAAATTCAATGCCATTTTGCAGCTCAAGAAAATTTGAGACTCCCAACTATCTTATAAGCCTCAGTATAGCAAGCATCTCCTAGCTCTTTAGGTGAGTTTGATGCACAATTGCAGACCTCTTCACACACTCAGATTACACACTCCTTGCTTGAATTTGCCGACTTATACACCCATATAAGTAACTCCTCCTTTCACGAGGGGTCCTCTTCATCCTAGTCTTTGCACTCTATACATCTTCATGTCTCGATCATGCTGTGCCAAAAGTAACCTACATCATGAGCTTGACGAGCACCTTAAAGGAGCATGAAAAACAATAGCCAAGGAAATTAATATTCACTTTCTCTACCGACTCCAAGTAATACACCCACCACCGAAACATGTCCTTGTAGCTATTTTCCTCCTTTTTCAGGACTGTTCTACGAGGATGCCATCTTGCATCATTTTTAGATAGAACAAAAGCATTCCAAAGTTATTTGGGTATGCGATATATTCACTATAGGTGGATTGGTAGTAGGTGGATTGGTGTATAGAGTTTTGGGGCTAGATTTCATAGTAGGTACTTAGTTGTGTCCGCACTGCACTTAAATAGGAAGAGATTTCATTGAGCCTGACCTTCTCAATCTTCGCTATCATGTTGATTTGGTAATTGAAATTTTTGACCTTAGTGAGCCCGACCTTCTCATTCTTCAGTCTCATGTTAGTTGTCTAATCAAAATCTATTGTCTCACATTAGTCTAATCGTAATTTTTTGTCTCACATTAGTTGACTAATTGAAATCTTTCAGTCTCACATTAGTGATCTAATCAAAATCTTTCGTCTCACATTACTTGTCAAATCGAAATCTTTCATCTCATTCTTTTCACTGCGTAGGTGTGGATTAAATGACATTATCTAGTCACATAGCTAAGAAAACATTGCCCAAGTAAACTCTGAGAAGATTAACAATATTACACATAGATTATATAGATTACATCTCAAAGACTCCTTTACTTCAGATTACATCTCAAGGACTCCTTGTTCAGCTCCCTGATTGCAGGCTCGGCCCTTCTTGCTCCTTCCTAGAATGGGGCTAGTTCCTTCCTGCAGGGGCCCAACCCCTCCCTTCATGCCGCCTCCTCTTTCCTTGATTTGAGTTTCCTCGTTGTTGCAGGCTCGGCCCTTCTTGCTCCTTTCTTGAAGGGGGCTAGTTCCTCCCTTCAGGCTCCTTTTCCTCATAGTCAGGCTCAATCTTAGCCTTCTTCAATTGGAATTTGGAGCTCCTTGTCTTTTGTATCTTTTGCCCAAATGGAAAATTGAGCTATAGTATCTACTTTCTCATCATAGTAGATAGCTATAATAGGCAGGCACATTTGATATGTCCATGACCTGGTCGATGGAATATGGCATTCTCTACAGCTAGATTTTGTATGCACAAACATGCCAAAGCAAAAAAAGTGCATAGGCTGGTAGCACGTAGGCCATCGACTACAACAGTCATCTATGATGGGGGTATGGTAGACCATGCATTTCAGATCCTACTGCATAGCAAGACGTGCATATGATTTTAACTATTGCGGCTGTCAATACCATAGTCTTGCTTTGTACATAACGAAGTTGCTTCTTGATTCCTTCCTCCCTCATCCTAAGGCTGGGTATGTTCTGCTTCATCTCCACCTCCTCCTGTAATAGGTAAAAAAAGGTAACATAGCTATATTTCCAAGAATCAGCATGGTGGTCTCTCCAAGATAACCTTGAATTTTGGGTGATGATAGGTCATCAACCCAAAGATTGCATTGAGGCAGATGCTCATAATGATAGATTGTGTCTCATTATTATGCCAAAAACCAGCGTGGTGGTCTCTCCAAGCCAACCTATGATTTCCATGGGCTGCGGGCAAAGATGTGGCAAAAGGTTGCATGATGACAAGTGGTCAGGCCAGAGACTGTGGTGGTGTTCAGAATGATAGATTGCATCTAATTATTATGCCAAGAACTAGCGCGGTGGTCTCTTTAAGACAACCTTTAATTTTAATGATTTGCATGGGATAGGTGGCAAAGTTGCGGCAAAAGGTTGCACAATGATAAGTGGTCAGGCGTCTTAGGCCAGAGACTGCACTGTGCAAAGCAGTGCAGAGATGCCATGTGTCGAGCTATGCAGTGTTCAGAAAAAATAGATTGTGTCTCATTATTACGTCAGTGTGCCTTCATGACATCGAGAAGATTTTTGACGAGAGTGCGGGTCCGCGCAAAATTCAAATATTCACCCAGAAGTGCATCGCATCGCAGCTCCAAAATGGCTTCGAAAATAGTTTTGCGATTGGCTACACCCAAGCAAACATTGACCTGGAGGTGATGAGACCATTGTTCACTTGTGTGGTTCGCACGTAGACAAAATACTCTCCTTGGAGGCTCCTTTAATGGAACTTTATAGTGAAAGTGTACTACGAGCATGCTCTATTTTGCAATGCACCAAGCATAGTGGAACTTTCATAGTGGATAGCTCAATCCATATTATTTCCTTTGATGCACAAACTTGAAAGTATCCACTTATTGTGATACTATGTTGATCTTATGATATTCCCTGTCAAGGTAAACTGCTTGTTATTACGTTTGATTATATTAAGTACTTCATGCCTTTGATTTTTTTTGCACAATAGAAATGGATATTTCATTCAAAAAGCAAAGTCTTGATAATCCTGATAAATTTGATCTTTGCAAGAGCTTGAGCTTCACAAAAAAATATCATCAAAACACTGATATCTTGAAATGCTTGGTTGAATTGATACCCTCACACACCTATGCATCATTGTTATGTCTCCTTGCAGATAGCATTCAAGCAAATGCAACTTCAAGTAATAATCCTTGGGTTAATCTTTGCATTGTTGGATTGAATACAAATATTGAAACCAACTATCTCAACCAAATTACCTCCATGGTATCAAACATATCAACATCAAGAGCTTTGTTATTTAGTTGCTTAACATACTTATGTGAGGAATTGAAAAGCTCATTCACGCTTGTATGCCAAAATTCCACACAAATATACAAAGCTATTTTTGAGGTTACACTTGAAACTTACATCAATCTCATATACACTTTTACTTAATGAAACTACTATTCCAATCCACTTATACTTCAAAGAAATCAAAACTTAAGTTCTAGAGAAGTTGCTAGTATATTTAAGGCAACTCATATTGATGCTACCTTTCCAATACAATCTATTATTCGTAAGATATATAGGATAAATGAAACAAACATTAGAAGGTCTAAAATTGCAAAGTGAATCTTACAATGGAGAAGATAGACAATTTAGGACAATTGAATATTGCTCTTTTAATTGAAGTAGCAACATCACATACAATAAAAGAGAATGCTTCTAGAAAAAGAAAAATACAAGATGACAATCATCAAGCTAAGTATTTGAAAACAATAGAAGACACACCTAAGCATGCTTGTAAATGTTGTAACACCTTAACATTTCTTTCAAAGTTAAAATGAATAAATCCATCTATGTCTACATTGTTGTTAAAGAATAAAGTTATTGGATGTCCACTTCCCTCAAAGGAAAAATGTGTATGTTCAATTTAATTCAAAAATATTAAAAACAACATTTTGCCAAATTTTTGTAATACAAACATGCCTCTTCCAATGAAAACAATGTACACAAGCTCCTTAAATGAAATTGAAGCAAGACTTGTTTCAATTCAAATCCCTTTCACCCAGATACGTGAGCTAACTTTTGATGGGCAATGTGGCTTGACTACAAGGCATAGGCCCTTTTCTGACGGAAATACCGACCTTTTTTACACTAAAAAGTTTTTTTTTGATGGGCGCAGAGGTCGGTATTTATGTTGCTATAAGCATTGGAAAAGCACAATTGCTATATTAGTGTCGCTATATAGTGACACTGGTAAACGTTGCTATATAGTGACGATTAACAAAAGCTTAAAAAAAACATTAGTGGGGCTAAACAGGGCCACAACAAGCCCTGTTTTGCCCCACTAATGTTTTTTTTTTAGTAATTACAAAAGAATGTTTTTTGTTACAAAATTTTCCTTATGAAAAGGGTGATACAAAATCGCTCAAATGAGCTGAGCAACAGAAGCATATACATGTCGAAGATATACAACATTGTTTGTTACAAAATTACCCTTTCAAAAAGGGTGATACAAAATTTCTCAAATGAGCCGACATACAGAAGCATATACATGGCAAAGTATATGCAAACTACTACTAATACTACTACTAGTGCTCATCTGAATCATCATCCTCATCCTCATCATCTTGGCTGATCCCTGGCCCTCATGAGTTGCACCTAATCCCTGGCCCTCATGAGTTGCGCCTGATCCCTAGCCCTCGTTAAAGCCGTGTAAGCCTAATCCCTCATCATCACCGCTCACCTCCACTAATGGGTCGTTCAAGCTTTGATTCTAAGAGTGAAACCATATTAATTGAAAATTACATTGGAACTTAAAGAATAAAACAGTTTGAAAAGTAAGATTACAAGTAGGAGTAGACTTATACTGTGCGAGCAGCCACCTCAGCCCAATCAATTGTCGCTCCCAGCACCTCCTGCTCAATAAACCACGACTTTGTTCCTATGCAGAACCTGCATCTCGTCTTTGTGTCTATGGGAAGGCACCCATCGCAGCTTGTTGTGAGTCCAATTTACGAGAGTTAGATAAAGTGCATGCAATATGTAGTAAAATAAATAGAACAATACATTAAATGAGAAGAAGTGGACTTACCACGATTGCCTCGAATGCCAACCGTCCACCTGCACCAAAGTGCAAAGTACCTAGGGAACCGAGCCGTCTCCTCATAGCCCTCCTCTAACCCTCGAGCAGTTCGGGATGGTCCCTGTAGTGCTTCTTGAAAAACTTCCAGTCAGCTTTGTCTGCCTAGTTGGGTTTAGCCTTCCCCTTTGCGATGGAAGTATGCAAGGTTGACCTACAATGCTTCAAGAGGACCCCCATGTGCTCTTTCATGTAATCCGAATTGAACTCCCAATTTGGGGGGTTAGGATATTGTCTTTTCAATTCATCCATGATTGCCTGTTTCTTTTGGTCATCTTGATACTGCCAGTCAATAGCTATGCTACTCATGAAGTGGTGGCTCATCAACCGCCTCATGGTGGCCATCACTGCTGAGCCCTTTTTATTTTCTATTACCTCTCCAGCAACTCTGATTTCATAGGACGTCGATCGGGTAAGGAGGACTCATGGTAGTGGCAGAGTCAGAGCAAGTGGTGTTACTGTGAGCGCTTACAGAGCGAGGAGTAGCAATGGGAGTAGGAGAGGGCAAAGGACCTGACTGGTACTGGGTCTCAGGACCAAGTGGAGACTTGTAGGGATGTGAGTGTGCTGACTCGTCTACATCTCTCGAGTCAGCACAACATAAGCGACCCTTCCTACTCTTCCTTCCCTTACGATGGGCACGCCCAAGTGATGGCCCCTCAGTCGAAGGAGCTAGAGGGGATGGCTGGACAATAGGTCCAACCGTCGGTGTAGGAGAGGGATTTGTTGAGGTCCTCTAGGATAGCAGAGAGAAGAATCTCACTGCCTCTGCATCGGTCATCTGTGCGACAAACTCGTCGGGACTCCCAACAAAGCCATGGGCTACTAGCAAAGGAATTCCCCGAGGGGTAGTCATAGCCTACGTCCAAGAGGAGTCAGTCATAGGGGTAGACCCTCGAGGTGTCGCCTGAGTGGATTAAAAATCTAGAGAGTAGAGATCATGATGTCTCCTCCTACGAGGGTTTTCGTACTCGTTGGACATGCGACGTGATCCCATGTCTGATTTGGGGGGATTGGACAAATGTAGACACAAACATGAAGACAAAAAACAAAAAACAAAAAACAAGAGCGGGTAAAAAGTGGATAAACAATTAATTACTTAAGACAATTATGAAATTCAAACTCAAGAAATTATGAAAAAGCAATTAATCACTTGTGAAAATTATGAAATGACATCAATGCATAAAGGATAAATATGAAAGGACAATTATTTACTTAAGACAATTATGAAAAGCCAGTTTGAAATAACAAATATTTATGAAAGTGGAATCCAATAAGATTTTCATATATATATAAAAAATAGAGACCAATAGTATGTCTCCAAAATTATGTATATAAAAAGTAAATGTCTCCAAAAGTATGCTTAAGAAAAATTTGTCTCCAATATAGGTCTATTGCTCTGCGTTTCTGTCTGAGGTACTTTCTTCCTCCGCACCACTAGGCAGGTCACTGTGGACCTCATCCTCCACCTCTTCTAATATGCGGTCATGCTCTTCAGTGATTATGTACTCGCAATCCATGAATGCCTCCACACAATCCATTATGTCCTTTACATAATCATATTTGAGGCTCCACCAATCGTGGCGGTTTCTCCACAACCTACGGAGATCTTGTAGGTTGTGTCATGTGTTCCTCAGTCGCCCTTGCTCTACTACCCTTCGGCTTGGACCCCACCTAGAAGCATGCATCCCCACGTTGTACATCACCCAATCACTCTCTTGTGCAATCTTCTCTTTTACATGATCTAGTAGAGAAGCTATGTCTATAATCCCTGCAACGTGGGGAACCGGGTTGGGGTTTAGGGATGACACCCGTGTGGGTGAGGGTGTGGTTGTTCCATTTAGAATGCGTTTGAAAAAAAAAGAACCAAATATGGCTAAAAAACATGTGAAAAAAGAACCAAATATGACTAAGAAGAGGGGAAAAGAAGAGAAGCATAAGCATAAGAGAAGGAAGACGGGAAAAGAGACTGAAAGAGGGGAAAAAGAAGAGGGAAAAAGAGCATAAGAGAAAAAGAAAGAAAGCATATGCTTGTGCTTATGCTTATGCATGAGCATATGAGCATAAGAGAAAAAGAGAGAAAGCATATGCTTGTGCTTATGCATGAGCACATGAGCATATGCTCATGCATAAGCATAAGCATAAGCATAGGAAAATACATATGCTTATGAAAAGAGGAGAAAAAGAGATTGAAGGAGAGGGGAAAAGAAGAGAAAGAAAGGAGAAGGAGAGGGAGAAGGAGAAAGAGAAAGAGGGGAACCATACAAGAGGAAAAGGGCATAAGCATAAGAGAAGGAAGAGGGGAAAAGAGATTGAAAGAGGGGAAAAAGAGATTGAATAGAGGGGAAAAGAAGAGAAAGAAAGGAGAAGGAGAAGGAGAAAGAGGGGAACAATACAAGAGGAAAAGAGTATAAGCAGAAGAGAAGGAAGAGGGAAAAAGAGCATAAGCATAAGAGAAGGAAGAGGGAAAAGAGATTGAAAGAGGGGAAAAAGAGATTGAAAAGAGGGGAAAAAGAAGAGGGGAAAAGAGCATAAGAGGAGAAAAAGCAGAGAAAAAGAGATTGAAGGAGAGGGGAAAAGAAGAGAAGGAAAGGAGAAGGAGAAGGAGAAGGAGACATATGCTTATGCTTATGCATGAGCATATGAGCATATGCTCATGCATCAGCATAAGCATAGGCATACGCATATGCTTATGAAAGGAAGATAAGGAAGAGGGAAAAAGAGCATAAGCATAAGAGAAGGAAGAGGGGAAAAGAGATTGAAAGAGGGGAAAAAGAAGAGGGGAAAAGAGCATAAGAGAAAAAGAAAGAAAGCATATGCTTATGCTTATGCATGAGCATATGAGCATAAGAGAAAAAGAGAGAAAGCATATGCTTGTGCTTATGCATGAGCATATGAGCATATGCTCATGCATAAGCATAAGCATAAGCATAGGCAAATACATATGCTTATGAAAAGAGGAGAAAAAGAGATTGAAGGAGAGGGAAAAAGAAGAGAAGGAAAGGAGAAGGAGAAGAAGAAGGAGACATATGCTTATGTTTATGCATGAGCATATGCGCATATGCTCATGCATAAGCATAAGCATAGGCATAGGCATAGGCATATGCTTATGAAAAGAAGATAAGGAAGACGGAAAAAGAGAAGAGAGGGAAGAAAAAGAAGAGGGGAAAAGAGCATAAGCATAAGAGAAGGAAAAGCATAAGAGAAGGAAAGAGGAAAAGAGGGGAAGAAGAGGGAAAAAGAGAAGAGAGGGAAAGAGAGGTTCCTATGCCCATCACTGCTGCAGCTAGCACTTAAGGCGTTAGCTGCAAGCCAATGCAAATAATGGAAACAACAAAAGGGAAAAAGACAAAGCACATTCTTACCTGGAAATGTCCCACTCGATGTTTTGTGGACTGGCCCTACAAAAAAGAGGAAACATACCATTTTTTCATATAACTAGTTAGAGGAAGGAGGAGTTTGGAGAAGCAACTTTTCAAAGGGATTGGATTGAGGAGACAAGAATAAGCCTACAAACAAGGAGAAAGAGGAGGAAGAGAAATACCAAAAAGAGAAGAGGTGAGTCTTCTTTCTTTTACCAAATCTCGTTTTTTGTCCTTAACCTCTGAAAATCAAGCATGAAAATTAGCACATAGGCTTAGCAATACAAGGAGAAACATGCTTCAATACTCACGAAACAAAATCTCACAAAAAATGAACCTACATTGCTTAAAGAGACACATCTTCTTGAAAAACTTCCTTTCACACAAGCAGAGAGGAGAAGGGTGTTTGTGGACCGAGTTTGAAACCGCTTCCACAATACTCCAAAAATATGAGGAAAAATGTTTATAAAGATCATGCTCGATACCTTCTGCTGGACCATCTCGCGTGTGGAGGTCAGCTTGATCCACCACCACCATATTTGAAGGAAAGTGACTGGATTCATGCTTGGATCATCTCTTGGATCCCATGCATATCTTCAAGAATGTGGGGGCTACTATTTGGGCACACTTGGTTGGTTCCAAAGACTCGAGAGGAGTGCGAGAAGACTTGCGCACTATGAATATGATGTCTCGTTTGTGTCCCCAAGTACGTGCTTCGGGAAAATTTGTCCTCCCGAAAGCAACATGGATCCTCTCCAAGAGAGAGGAGGCAGTGGTCAAGGCGGACATTGCCTCTTTTCGAACACCCACAGGGTACATGCATTGCTTGAAAGGAGCATTTTCAAAGGACAATAAGCTTAGTGGGCTCAAGTCCCATGATTGGCACAAGGTCTTACAGGTATTCTAAGTTGTAGGATTAGTGTACCGATAATCATGATGTGTTAGTGTAATTATGATTATGTTATATTATTGACATGACTTCTTTGTTGCTTTGATAGTTCATCCTCCCAATTATAGTAAAAGGGTGCTTACAAGAAGATGTTAGAAATTATATATTCAAGATCAGTGGTATTGTGAGGTATGCTTACTATCAAATCACATTGATTGCATTTTCTTCAATTTAAGCTAAATAATCTATAGACTGATTATGAATATATCTTACATGGGCATGTGAAATAGGTGGATATCTCAAAAAGAGATCTCCATATCGAGCATCGAGAAGGCTAGGGTGGACTCCATCAAACCCATATACTTGCTTGAGAAGCACTTTCCCTCGAGCATTATGACAACTCAAGTGTACTTGTTTGTGCACATAGTTGATGAGGTGGCCATTGCAGGTACCGTTCATAGTCGGTGGATGTTTTTTCTCAAGCAGTTTATGAAAACTTTGAAGGGATTTGTAAGGCAAAGAGTAAGACCAGGAGCAAGCATGGCAGAGGGATGGCTTGTGCAAGAGTCATTAGTATATATCACGGAGTTTCTTGCATCCACGGATCCCGATATGCCACAGGCTTGCCATAACAAGGATGTTGATTGCATCGTTGGCAAGGTTTCCCAAGGAAAAGGGATTGAAAGAAAGATGAGCGAAGAGTAAATGGAGAAATTCAATAAGTTTTGTGTCCTCAATAGAGCAAGGAGATGCAGAAGTGGATTGAGAGATATAAAGCAGCCAAAGTAGAAAGAATAGTTGCAAGGAAGACATTTAGAGTAATTTACATGCCATCGCAACCATATCCATGAGATCTCACCCTTCTCCCCACTCAAATGTCACTTGAATGACTACAACTGGCTCTATGTAAAGCCGAACACGATGGAGAGATAATAAACAAGCGCGAGCGAGAGTTATCATATGGATGTTTGATGCATGTAAGTTTCTTACCTCTTGACATAATTAAGTAATTATTTGTGACAATATACGCTATAAAATAGATGCATCTTCATTGTTTTAATGATGCTCTTTTGCAGTACAAAAAGTACAGTGCATTATGGTCATATGGATGACATTTTCACGTGGAACGCATCGATTCAAAGAGAGTCATGTATGATTGTGGAGTCATGGCTAACTTCACACAAGATAGCTGAGCAAGTGCTTTGGATACCTATATTCTCTCCTCGTAGTTGGATTATTGTGGGACCATATGCGAAATCTATGAAATTGATTTTGTACGATTTAGTATTTTCATTCTCAATGTAAAATGGTTTAGAACTATTTACAATGGTCCCCATGCGACAGTGATGAGAAAAGATAGTAGTAGTTTCTTTGCAATAGACTCCACCAAACTTTAGACCAATGAAAGTGATACTTTTGTTCTTCCCGATCATTGTGAGCAGGTGCATACTAATGATTTAATTAATCGAAGCTTTTGTTTTTAAAGATTCATTGATACATGTACTTAAGCATAATTTCATATATATAATTGATGGCATTTGGCACCCAACTTCAATATAGGTGGTTTTTCATCCGGATCGTTCTGATCCAAGATGGTGGTACATGATCCAAGTTGCACCACGAAGTAAGCAAATTTTTGAAGATAGAGATGTGGATATGGAGATGCCACTACCAATGCCGAATCCAATTAATCCAGATGGATCTATCGAAGAAGATGAAGATCACAATATGAGCCAAGAGGAAGATGCGCATAATGACATCGTACGGGAGGAAGATGGAGATCACGATATTGAGGAAGAAGATGACGATCATCAAGAATCACCACACTTTATTGAAGAAGATGATCAAGTCTTAGGTGAACGTACGATGCTAGAGTATAATGATGATGATATAGGAGATCAACTCGGTATAGAGTTAGAGATAGACTTGTTTGGTGCATTAGAATTGGCTCAGGATGAAGCCGTTGATGTAAATGCTCTTCATTGATTTTTTCCATCTCAAACTTGGACATGAATATATGAGATTCAAACTTGATGTACATACTCTTGTACTTTTATTCTCTCAAAGGATAAAACATGTATCAAAAGCAAAAAATTGGGAAAAGCTATCTTTAAAGGTCGGTATGGGAAAAAACACTCTCTATAAAATGTCGCTATAGGAAACTATCTCCGTGTCGCTATATAACGACCATTCACAAGTCTAGTAAGTGTCACTATATAGCGACTCTCTTTAAAGATCGCTATATAGTGACACTTGTCTAAAGTCGCTATATAGGGACACAACTAATCGTGCTTTGATTATCGATGATTAGTGCCCCACATGCACTAAACATTAGTGCTTAAGCATTAGAATAGGGCCCATGTGTAGTAGTGCTTGAAGGGAAGTGTAGTGAATGTATTCGCAGACACTTAGAGAGCTCAAAAAGCTCTCCCAAGGTTTTTAATGGATGGAGCAACATCTATGGTCACCATAAAAAAAAAGCTTGAGTATACTCATTATTATATGAGTGGCTTAGTTAGACCTACTCTTATAATGCGTGCTCTAAACAAACTTTTGTGAAGCCCACTATATAAACAATACAACATTAAATTGAATGACAAATGGACAAATCACATAGAATCATTGAAAATGAAATTTCAGTACAAACTATATCAAATAGTACTTTTGAACGTGACAATGAGGACATTTCAAATAACACATTGGTACATGGAATTTACACAAGTCAACAAGTAATTGATTTTAGAGACAAAACTATATGCATAGCTCCTTTGCAAGGTTCTTCACCATTCAGTTTTTTTGAAGACATACATTGTGAGGAACTTGCATTTCCAAACTTATTCTATGGCCATTCGCAATCATACAATTTGCCTAAATGTATATCCTACCAAGACATTGCACATTGGGAGATTACAAATATGGACCGATGATTTGCATTGTCCATTGAGAATCTTTTCTTTTAAACTATGAAAATATTGGTTCAACAAAGTGCTTTCCTCAACTTGGGTTTGAATGCGCAAGGGAAAGTTGCAAGGATGCACATTGAAAGTGAAGGACACACTTGAGAGTACTGATATAGAACGTCTTCTATGGTCTAACATTGACTGTCATGACTTCACTTCCATGAGAACATCTGAAGACTATAAAGTTAAACCATAAAAAAACCTTTTTGCCATGGTCAGAGAATTAGGACCTCCAACTTTCTTCTTAACTTTCTCAGCAATAGAAAGATTGTGGAAACCCCTACTTTTATGCTTGGAAACACTACTACAAAACTAGCTAGAAATGGCAATAACAAATGGCACACAATTCTAATTTTGCCATTTCTTATGTACAAAATGGCAACAGCTTCTCAAATTGCCATATTTTTTGCAAAAATGGCAGTTAGAAATGGCAACTAGTTCTTGAACTGCCATTTCTTTGGAAGAAATGGCAATAAAAAATGGCAACCTTTTATTGTCTGCCATTTCTTAGCAATAATTGGCAGCACTGAATGGTAGCCAATTCTTGACTGGCCTTTCTTATGAAGAAATGGCAGCAAATTCTTGATTGCCATTTCTTATGAGGAAATGGCAACAAATTCTTGAGAAATGGCAGCAAATTCTTGATTGCCATTTCTTGGTAGGAAATGACAGCCATTTCTTGACTGCCACTTCGTTCAACGAAATGGCAAGCACTTCTTGACTTGCCATTTTCTAAGAAGAAATGGCAGCACAATATGGCAACTTTCTCTTGACTGCCACTTCTTATGAAGAAATGGCAACCATTTTTTAATTGCCATTCTTACCAAGAAATGGCAGCACAAAATGCATATGTGGAGTAAAATTACAGAATGGTTGACCATTCAGTTGCTACAAAGTATCTTATTATTGCCAAAGATTTAGTACTACCATTCACAACATTGATATTACTATCACTATTTCTGTATTATCTAAGTGTGAAAGATTAATCAAAAGTCTTAAGTGCATCATTACTTATACACAGTGTGAAGAAGTCATCTAAAATTCTAAGGAATAACTTTTACCTTTTATAACACACGCATTTTACTTGATATCAATAATAGATTGAGAGATAAATAATGCAATTTTTACATAGCAAAATAAAATATATAATTATAAAGACACTACATGAAGAGTTTTCCAAGAAACATTCAAGCCTATGGTTTGACCCAATGTCTGAATCTCATAATGTTATTTAAATATACAAGGATCCTAAATGATTGCATCATCAACACTCCTGATGGGTATGATACTTTGTATAGGCCTTAATGAAAGTAATAGAATTGTTCTTGCAAAAGTTTTATGTGGATCAGGTATCTTTTTCATGGCCGGGAATGTGTATTTCCACAATTCTTACCATGCAACATGGATGAGTGTTAAAAATATGCATCGGTGTGCTTCTAGCATATGTGTGTGGGTTTGATGGATATGATACTTTGTACAAGTATTAATACCAATAATACCCTTATCCTTGCAAATTTTTGAGTTGATAGGATATCCTTTGCATGGTTGGGCAGGCGTATTTTCAGAATTCTTAAATATGCATCATTCATGAGTGCTTCTAGCATATCTATGTGTGTCTGATAGGCATGATACTTTACATATCTTCAACAAGATAAAAACCCTTGTGCTTTCAAAGTTTGATGGGGATAAAGCATCAATTTCATGGTTGGGCATGTGTATTTTCAAATTTCTTACCATGCATTGTGCATGAGTGCTAAAAATTATGCTACAAATCAAGCAATGTGGAAAAAGCAACAATGTCAAGCAACAAAGTAATCAAAACAAACAAGAGAAATGAAAGAACACAAACAAGACAAGATATCAAGAAAGCAACGAAGTCAAGCAAGCAACCAACAAGATGCAATCATATCAAGCAAGCAAGTAATTGGAAAATTTTGGCAGCATCTCCCTTGGGCCATAGAAAAATCTCATATTTGCCTTTCGTGCAACCACAAAGACATAAGAAACATGTAAACACACAATGCAAATTCCAAAGATTATTGTAATGCAGATGAAAGGGTTAGGAAGCTTACCTAGAAGAAGAAATTTGAGGACAAACCACTCAAAATATCATCCACTTTTTTAGTTCCCATAATATCAATCTTCTTCTTCAAGCTTGGAGTGGAATAGTGGTGTGGGTGGTGTAGGGATGGCAGGGAAGGGTAGGGAGATGGTGGAAAGGTCATGAAGAAGAGGCAAAAAGTTGGCAATATCTCAAACAAGAGAGGTGTTGCAAAAAAAGAGGCATTTGGGTTTGCTTTTTGAAATTTTATCTGAGTCGGTATAGGCATCGGTATATACCGGCACCTACACTGACAAAAACAAAGTTTTCCTTTGTTTTTGCATTTCCTAAAACTTATAGTACTTCTATCACTTCTAGTTTCTTACTAGGTTTAATAAATGATGACTTGTATTGGATTACAAAATCTTGTAGCCTGGGAGGCCTTGTTTTAGGGTGCGTGTTTACTTTTTTAATCATATCTCCTTTTTTACCACACCTTGCACCCTTTAAAACATATATCATTGTACTTCTAGCCATGCATATGGTATTAGATGTGCATTTTTTTTTTCAAAAGCCTCAAAATAGGTGATTTCAAGTCCTATGCAAAGAATCATGGCCATTTGATGTCATTTTCATTGGATATTTCCTAGTTTCACACCATGCATCATGCATGGTCATTAAAAAACATGCATTTGTCAACTTCTAGCCATGAAAATGACATTTGATAAGCATCATACTTTGTGCAAGTAGTAAAATGGGTGAGTTCAAGGCTTGTGCAAAGTATCATGGCCATTTGGTGTCATTTTCATGGCATGGAATGGATATGTCCTAGTTTTTCACCATGCACCATGCATCAGTATTCAAAAGCATGCATTGGTATGCTTGTAGCCTTGAAAATCGTATTTTATGGACAAAATACTTTGATCAAGCCTTAAATTTGGTAATTTTAATGTCTGCGCAAAGTATCATAGCCATCTGATGTCATTTGCATGGCTTGGAATTGATATTTCCTAGTTTTTCACCATGCATCATGCATGAGTGTTGAAAAACATGCATTGATGTGCTTATAGTAGCCATGAAAATGGTATTTAATGGACATGAAACTTTGTAAAAGTATTAAAATAGGTGATTTCATCGCATGTGCAAAGTATCATGACCATCTCGATCATGTCATTTTCATGGCTTTGGAATGGATTTTTCCTAGTTTTTCACCATACATCATGCATGAGCATTGAAAAACATGCATTGGTGTGCTTCTAACCATAAAAATGGTATTCTCTAGGAGTGATACTTTGCACAAGCCTTAAACAAGGCAATTTCAATGCCTATGCAAAGTATCATGCCCATCTAATGTCAATTGCATGGTTTGGAATGGATATTTCCTAGTTGTTCACCATGCATCATGCATGAGCATTGAAATACATGCATCGGTGTGCTTCTAGCCATGAAAAATTTAAAAAAAAAGACCCTTGAAAAGTTTGGATCTGATTCAATGATGGGATATACAGATGCAGATGTACATTGTGCATTTTTCCTTCACATGCAAATATGGGCATTCTAATTCCCCGGTGTCACATCTGACATCCAATGCACCTTACACTCTGCAAGGAAATTAAAACAACTTGTTTTAAGACGCAATGTTTGGTGCTGATCTGACGGTGTGGTATAAGGATGTCGGTGTCCGTTGCGCTTATTTCCTTCATATACTACATGTAATTATGTGCATGCATTCTTTCTCCCGGTGGCACAAACGGCATCCAATGCACCTTACACCTTGCAAGGACATTAAAAAAAAATTTTTTTACGACCCTTGTAAAGTTTGATGCTGATTTAATGGTGGGATATACGGATGCGGAAGTCCGTTGCACATTTTTCCTTCAGTTACATAGCATCCAAATGCAAATATTGATGCAGATGTCCCAACCTTTTCTACTATTGACAACTAGCATCAAAGCAAAGATTTCATTTTGGTTTCTTGCTAAGTTACCTAGATACATGGGCATGCCTCCTATGATTCTTTCTTTAGGCTAGTCTCTAGCCTATTACCACTAGTTTGTAATAGATGTTTATTGATAAGCTTACTAACAAGTACATGCAATGCCATTGAATATCCTGTCTCCATCTTTTCTGCTATTGAACCCTAGCATATATGTCCAGTTACCTTAAAATGAGACCTTTTTTGGACTAAGGTAGATGCATTGGAGGCATAGGTTTCATCTAAGTGGATCATATATGTCCCAAGGTAGGCCAATATTTACATGTGCATCCTATTATGTGAACAAAAAATATGTAACAATCATCAACAATGATACCTCCAATAATCCCCCAATCATCTTATTGGTAATAAACTTTGCATAGGTCTTGAGTAGTTTCCATATCCCTACAAAGTTTTGATTTTGTTGATGGTTCTTTTCACATTCGAGAGTACATCCTTGGAGATGGTATAGACGCACTTACAACATGGTTTATCAATCTATATGATACCCGTAGCACAGACCTGCAACGCAAGTTCAACTTCTATTTATCCTCCATCTGTAATTGTTGTGGAGCATGCATTTGGTCAATTGAAAGTCCGATGACAATACCTCAATAAGAAGTTCCTAAACCCAAAGCCCAAGCTAGAGCAACAAGTATAGTAGCCTAACTAGTCACCTAACTTTTATGGGAGAATATTGGAAAGTTCCTTGAGGTCTTTTTTGATGCGTTCTCTATTTTCAATGGTAAGCATTCCTCCCACCTTGACCACATAGTATAAGAAGAGCACTTATGAAAATTGAGATGGCCTTTTGATAATCTATGTAGCTATAGGAGTTACAATGCAGCCACAAGAACATATTAATTTGCTCTTCCCTTCACTAATAGGATGTTGGAGATAGTATCTGGTCATGCTTTGTCCTCATTTATGGATGGGGACAATGGGTACAATAAGGTCAAGGACCAAGATTGAACCAAGAAAACCTTTTTCACCCAATGGGAAACTGAGAAAAAATTTAAGACCTAGTCACCTAACTTTTCGTGTGCTTTCATAAGACTTGTATGGCATCTATGTAGCTATAGGAGTTACAATGAAGCCACAAGAGTAGATCCATTTGCTCTTCCCTTCACTAATAGATTGTTGGAGATAGTAGCTAGTCATGCTCTTTATAGATTGTGGTAATGTTGGCAATACCCTGTTCCCAGCATTGCACAAGGTTCATGAAAAAAAATATATTCATCTTGGAGGGAAGAGGACCCTTGTTAGTGGGTTAATAGTGCTTGATATTTGATGTTTTCTAGCTTCTCTAAGTATTGGAGTCAAAGAGTGGCATTTGACTAAGCCTATGGGTGTTAGGTTTTGGTTGGAGTCCATACGTGCTTAGGGGTAGCTGAATGTTGCTTGGAAAACTCTTCATGTAATGTCTTTATAATTTTATATTTTATTTTGTTATGTAAAAATTGAATTATTTATTTATCAATCAACTATCAAATAATATTTGTTATCAAGTAAAATGTGTGTGTTATAAAAGGTAAAAGTTATCCTTAGAATTTTAGATGACACACACTGTGTAATATGAGTACTGCTGCACTTAAGACTTTTGATTAATCTTTCACACTTAGACAATAAATTTCATTCATGGATACCAAGTATCAAATGTAAAATTTTAGTCATTTAAGATTCCAATGCCATGTAACTTTTTGGCCCATTTTAAAAGCTAGTAGAAGTTAAATGTTTTTGCCCATTTTGAATGCTATTGTTTATAAAAGAAGAAATGGAAATTGTGATTCCATTTATTTTCATTTGTAACATAATAACCTGCATTTTGTATGTCCTTTATTTTCATTTTTAACATGAAATCTTGCAAATTTTAAGTCATCTTTTGCCATTTTGAATATAATAAGTGACCATTTTTATGTCACCTTTTGCCTTTTCTTTCACAGTTGATCTCTATTGTAGTGCCATTTCATGCATTAACAATGGCAAAAATATATGGTACTTTTGGTTGCCATTTCGATTGTGGAAATGACAAAACTATATGGCACTTTTAGTTGCCATTTCATATGTAAAAATGGCAGAATATATGACACTTTTGGTTGCCATTTAAAACATCAAAATGGCAAAAATATATGGCACTTTTGGTTGCCATTTTGCATGTGGAAATGCCAATACTATATGGCACTTCTAGCTGCCATTTCATACATAAAAATGGCAAAATATATGGCACTTTTGGTTGCCATTTCAGAGAGGATTACCAAAGTTCGAGCGAGGTGAAGGTTCGAGCGAACATGGCTATTGATTTCCACATTTCAATGCAAATATTTATGTTGCAAAAGTGTCATTTGACTTTGAATAAAATATGTTCTTACATAGAAATAAAACGGCACCCTTATAATTTGGAAAATGAAAAAATTATTTCTTAGCATTCAAAAAAAAAGAAAGGTAGCAATGTCCTCAATAGAGCAATTCAATCCATGATATATTCAATACTTTCTTAAAGATAGGAAACTGGAAAACTTTAAGCATCTAATTTAAGCATCTAACTAATACTACAAGCATAAATTTCTAACAAGTCTAACAACATCGGCCAAATAACATTAATTAAGTAGCATTATCCAAAATAGCTTGAGCATACAATATGCTTCCATAAGTTCCCAAAGATAATCCAAAGCTTCCCCAAATACATTCCGAAGCTGCTTGAGAGCTTAATATACTTGTATATGTCCCAAATTGACACAATAGATATGCCAATTGTACAAAATGTTTTTTCAAAGATAAACCCAATCTCAAAAATCAACCAAGCATGTGGCAAACAGTTGCTTGGTTTCCTTAACAACTACAAAGGTGAGCTTATGCAAAATAGTCCCAAAGTTCAACCAAGTGGATGTGACACACTTGGCTGGTTTCTGCGAGAACTAAGAGCTTGAAACAATTCAACTTTTGTAAGAGCTGCCTGGTGCATAAACTGATGCACTTTGTCACTCAATTGCAAAACACCAATGAAGACAAAGTACATGTGTTTGCATGGAATATACATCCCTTTCTTTGCATCTCGTTGAATGAAGTCCTTGCAAGAACACCGTGGAAACTCTGATATTGTCACGGTGTAAGTAAGGCCCTTTGTAATAGAACTTTCTGTTCGCACATGGAACAGATGCATTTCATTAAGATAGATAATTTTCTCTTGCACCACTTCTGCAATCAAACATTGAGCTTTTTGAATCCTGTCTTGAAACTCCTTACTTAGCTTGGATCTCCATCTCACTATCCTGTTATCCCTTCTACTGGCCCGCCGATCGTGACTCAATGGTGTTGTAGTCCTCTGTAAGTTAGGTCCTTGCACATGAAAACTCTCATCCTCCTCAAGCACAAAACCTGCCTCCTTCAATTGATCCTTTTCATGTTGCTTTATGGAAGTCCCGACGGTCACCTTCCACACCCCTGGGGAGTGGCCAGGCACACCAACTATAGACTGATCAACACACCACGTATGGGCAACAGAGGTATTGCAAAACCACACAAACTGTTCTTTGATACCATTAGGATGTTGTCTTCTCCCCTTGAAGCAAGGTGCAGGTACACCCTCAGTTGCACTTCGACCCAATGTATTTATGAGTGCTCCACAACGAGACTTAGATTTAGAAATGAATCCAAAGCATGTCACCACACTTCTTGGCTCTGTTCTTCTGATAGCCCAATTTGTCTCATGCACAACACTCTCCTTGCAACTAATCTCATCTCCATTTACAATTCTAGTGGGAGGTCTCCTCCCTCCCATTGGTTGCTTAGTAGAGACATAAATATACTCTGGCCTATGACTGTCATGTTTCTTAATTGTAGTTGGAGTGGCAGAACCTCTTCTCTTTCTAATTTGAGTTTGCTCCATTGTGGGCCTTTTCATTTCAGTTGTGTGAAGGCCAACCTCTTCCATAACACCATGGGCAACATCAACAAGTCTCTTTGTTGACACATTGCCAGAATCCCAAATCAAAATCCTCTCCCTCAGCTTCTCCAATGCAGGTCCTGTTCCCAAGTGTTTGCCTTCCATGTAAGCTTTGTAGTGTGCACTTTGAAGCACAGACATTGCCAAATTTGTTGCAGTGGCCTCATATAAGCTTATGTATTTAGCATACCCATGAGCAGCCCTCATGCTAGAGTGCTTGGTCTCAGCTAAATTCAGAGAGGGCACAAATCCAGTGTCCTTATGTTGTTGCATGAATGAATCTCCCCACTGGGAAACCCGCACATCCCACCATGCCAACCATGTCTCAAGGGCAGACAACTCATCCTCCTTAACATGAGTAGGTGTCCAAAATTCCTTTATTGCCGAGCCTTACAAATTCTTGCACTACTATCTGATGTTTCTCTTCTCCAATTCCTACACAGATGCTTATGCTCTTCCTGAAATGGATCCCTGATGCATCTTCTAGTATGCTCTACCATGCTCATCTCCCAGTGAAAACCACATGTTCTCTCTTTACCTTCCATGACATTGTCCGGTCCACCATTATATACTGTTCTAACTCCAAGCCAATTCGCTCCCGCACCATCTGCCATGAACCCTCTGCAAAGGGAATCCATTCTTCAACATTTGCTCATTCATCAGTTGCCAGAACTTTACTTGTGCACCAGCATCTTCAAGCTTAAATTCACATAATGCAATGGTGAGAAGCTCCCTGATGAAAGGGTCATACACATGGGCACCCATGGTGGACCATCCTTTCACCCGATGAACATGGTCAAAGTGCAACCATTGAAAACCCAAGTTACCACTTGGCCTCATCCTATTCACCAAGTCAAGCCCAGAATCTGGACCAATATTTGACATCTTAAAGACATGAGGTTGTTGATTAGCTGATAGTTGTCATGGGAAAAGGACACTTTGCAAAAAAGGGTATCTACATTGATGTTTCAACTCCAACAGTGAATCCAGCCACAATCGAATCGTTCTGATCCATGTCTAGATGATTGCACAGCTCTTTGGAGCCTCCTCCTTTGTGACAATGGTGTTATTGTGTCAAGAACTTCATGGAAGCCAGCTTCATCCATCTCCTCTATGGCTTCCTCTTTGCCACCAAGCATCATTTCCATAACAATATCTTTGGCAACATCCACCTCGATATTTTTGCAAGAGAGTGCAGGGTTCTTTCTAGCACGGTCAGATACCATTTCATCCACTTTTCTCCATTTACCTCCACTACTTCCCTCACCAATTGGATGCTCATGTACTCCCACATGAATGGCACATCTTGTAGTATGTTCACTATCATGTGGAATGCAGTAGTATATATAAGCTTTACATTGCGAAACACAGATAGGAATCTGACAACAATGAATGCAAAGCAA
Organism: Dipteris shenzhenensis; assembly: GCF_047967505.1. Classification (NCBI taxonomy): domain Eukaryota; kingdom Viridiplantae; phylum Streptophyta; class Polypodiopsida; order Gleicheniales; family Dipteridaceae; genus Dipteris; species Dipteris shenzhenensis. The sequence continues at coordinate 31,707,202 of NC_141610.1, read as the reverse complement.
GGAACCACATTCCCTTTCAATGGGACCCACAGGACATATTTTTCTTAGTTTTCCCCTCCATTGTGTCTCATTGTAGAGACCAGTCCATTCCATATATGGACAATCCAAATTGCAACACCTCAAGTAGCCTGTACACCTACTTATTCTAACCATCCCGTTGAATGACTCTTGCGAGCTAGTAGAGTACAATGTCCAAGCATGACCATCATTCTTTTGGTCCATTCCAAACATAGCAGACCCTTCAAGACAAGGTGGGAGTTCAAACAAAACATAACCATTATAGTTTTGTGGCAACTCTGATACTTGCTCTATAGTCTGAGCAGAGGCAAAGGCAACATGCAAAGCACTACTAAGTGGGAGCTGTTTGAGCAAGGTCATCACACTTACAGTCTCCTTACATGTCAAAACAGGTGCATGCCTTTGCTCTGTGATGATAGAAAAAACACATTCTGAATTTGCTTCTATCTTGAACCCAAGCTTTCCTGCTTCAAGCTCAATGGGTCGATGAATGACACCAACATCCTCTAGTCCAATCTCCTCTTGGAGAAGAATGTTGTTGTTTTGCAGTTGAAAGAAATCTCTCAGCTCCAAAAGAGAAACCTCGCAGATACTTGTGTCATATCTAATATCCAAAGTTTGAGCTCCATGCTTGATCACAAGGAAAGATGGCATAGTTAGATACGAGTATGGATAGCAAGCGAAAAGCAATCCAAGTGGTCTGAGAGCTAGGATGACTGGCAGGAAGGAGATTCAACTGAGTATCAAAGAAGGAGACACGAATGACTAGCTAGAAGGAGATTCAGCTGAGTATCCATGAAGGAGACCCAAATGACGCGAAAGAAGGAGACTCAGCTGAGTATCCAAGAAGGAGTTTCAACCCATCATCTTTGGACACCTCTCTCCTCTCCTACACCTCCTTCCCCTCCTCCTAACCATCTCCTTCGCCATCACCTCCTACATCACCAATCGACACCAAGGAGTTTGGGTGTGTTGGCAATGACAATCCCATCAATGGCAGAGGTGATGACTCTTTGTTGTATGTTAATACTTGCATTTATGGGCGTCCCACACACTTTCCTTTGCTTTGCATGTGTTCACGGGCCTTATCTCATCATCTCTTGCATCCAACAACTTCCTCCAAGCCCAAATAAAGTTGTCTCTTTACTCGTAAAGCCCACGGATTCTCACTCCGCTTCCCTTCCCCGTCTTAATTCTGGCCGACCTTCGTTGCTTCGTTGCTTCGTTTGGACGGGAAAAATTGTTGATTCCAATTGTAATCTTTCGGATTCTTGTTTTGGGCAGTCGGCTTGCCTCTCGATTCAAGTTCAACAGCACATTTGAGACTCGAGAGTAGAAAGATATTGAAGAGTAGAAAGGCTGATCCTTTCGCGGAGGTCATGCTTGGGTGTGGGAGACTCTGCATGTAATTCTCGACTACACGTTTGCCGAAGATCAGCGGAGTTACAGCAACTATATATGCTACATTGCTTGCGGTGTGTAAGTAGCTTGATCTTGTATCCCGCAGTAGCTGCTACAGATTCTACGTTTACAAAGTTTATATTCTCATAGCTTCCCCTACATCTTTCCCGTTTTGAACTTACTTTTGTTCTCTGCATTCTGTCAATGCAATTGGAGGTCGTCAAGCTACAGTTCCTTTGTCAACGCACGTAAGAAAAAATGAGCAGAAGCTTGGGCAGAGCAAGAAGGAGAAGAAAACATTGAAGAGGTCATGCTAGAGTGCACTCAAGTTCACGTATGAGGAAGGTAAACCATGTGCTTTCAATTTAACTTAGATCGTTTGCTTTTAAATTCTCTGTTCTTTTCGTTTTGCTTGCACTCTTTTATTTTTTGCAAATTCTTCACAACTAGTCATTCTCTACCTGAACCGATTATGTATCGCATGGAACCTGAGGACATGGATTACCGAGTTCTTGGCAAACAGATCCCCCAACTGCTCATGAGAGCCCCATGAAATGGGGCAAAGCATGCTCCCAGGGGGCCGCGATATCGTGGCCCCCTGGGAGCATCTAGGGGGCCGTGATATCACGGCCATGTTTTTTACATCTACCCTGTGGTTCCTGCTGCTGGGATGCTCTTGAGAGCCCCATGAAATGGGGCAAAGCATGCTCCCTGAGGGCCGTCGGTCGGCTGTTAACCGATTGGTCGTAGGTTCAAATCCCACCCGGGGAGATTCATCCATTTCCAGTAGGATAGAAGATACACCGAAGCCACCTTTACAAAGTCCAAGTACCAAAGGTCGGATGGACCTGAAAGGCGCTGTTCCTTTGCACAGTTCTTGATCCGATGCGGAGACAGGGTATATCACGGCCCTCAGGTAGCATGCTTTGCCCCATTTCATGGGGCTCTCAAGAGCATCCCAGCAGCAGGAACCACAGGGTAGATGTAAAAAACGTATATGTGGAGCAGTATGCACACAATCTCTGCAGAATGTATACCTCTGATTCACCAAGTAAAAACCTGCAAGAATGTATACCTCTGTAACCTAAGCAGAAGAAGATTGGGGAGGGGTACGCATCTTTTACAACAAGACGGTATGCTTTCTGCGAAACCCTGTCAGATTTCTTGCATCTCGCGAGGTAAATTCACGGGATTTCGCATGGTTTGTCCCTGGATTGCCGCTCGAGAACTGCTGGGAGCTTCCCCCCCATCTTCTTCCTTCCGTTCTTCGAGGCAAAATTTTGGAGCAGGCGTAAGTCTTCAAAGCTTTGCAGTAAAATTGCAGTTTGCTTCTCGATTTCGGTCTCCAAGGCGGAAATTTTGAATCGAAAAAGTTGAGTGTCGCCTCTGCTTCTTTGCCATCCCTGCTGCAATCGTGGGCTTCTCTTGCTCCCAACCTCGCTTGTCGGTCTCCCTTCCTTCCTTGAATTGGACGCGTAGCTCCCGTTGTGTACCGGTAACTTGTTGCTTTTTCAAAATGATACTGCTTTTCTTCCGGCTCAAGAATCTCCCTCTTGAAAGCCGATAGTCGACACGCCCCATGTGTAGTCCTTGGGATTGCAATTGGAGGACGGATGCTCGTTCGAAAGCAGAATTGGGGAGGGATTGGAGGATGGTATGCTTGTTTTAAGGACCTACGAGGTCATTTTCTAGTCCGGCTCTCTATGACGATGCCCTTACTTTTCTCCATGACTCTTTTAGCGCATGCGTTGCTCCTAGTGCCACTCAGAGTATTTGAAAGCAAGGAGAAAGTCAGTACAAGCCAAATCAAAACAAAGCTGTCACAAACAATGGAGCAGCAGAATAGAAATCCATCTTCCGGCTATGTATACCAGGGTCAAAAACATTCTCTTCAATCTTCTCAACGTTGATGTTAATTATAGGATTGCACCAAGGAGCATCAGCGTTGGACAACGGAGGGTCGAATGAAGCATTTGCAAAACTAGACGAAGGAAGGTGAGGGTTCGCCACATGCACATACGCTGCAGTCAAGCAAGAAAAGGAGAACAGGTGAGCAAAAATTTATCCAATTCTGTTTTAGATAGCATACAAAATAGAAGCTTAAACAATTACCCTCAGGTACGTGAACGGTAGGATGTCCTTCTCCAACATGCAATGGAATTGACGATCCGTCAACCTTACGACAGGACCTCTTTTCTAGTTCTGCGACCAAGAAAACATGGATAATAGCTAGATCAGAAGCATGAAGTGTACAAGAAGAGAATGAATTCAAAAGTGCAACAAAGTTTGAAGGAAGAATGCAACAAAGTTTGAAAGAAGGCGATGCTTTTGCATCAAGCTCTATTTCTGTGGAGTGTAGAAGCTAGACCTTGTCAAACGTCATGCTACCCTGGGAGCATGCTCATGATAGCCCCATGAAATGGGGCTCTCAAGAGCATCCCAGCAGCAGGAACCACAGGGTAGTCGTAGCAGCAGGAACCTTTTTATGGTAGTCATAGCTGCTGGTTAGGGGGAGGGGAACCTTTTTATGCTACCGTCTCTTCTTCTTTCTTTCTTCATATATTTCTTTCATTCATCAGGGCCCTTTCCTTTCAACCCTTTTCTTCTAAGTACTTGGCATCTGCGGCAACTACTTCAAATTTTTGTAAAATTTTTCCTTTCGCTTGCTCCTCGGGACTGAGAATTTTCTCTTAGAATCCTGGCTATGGCTATCATGAGCAGCCCAGCAGCCCATTTCATGGGGCTATCATGAGCAGCCCAGCAGCCCATGAAATGGGGCAAAGCATGCTCCCAGGGGGCTGCGATATCGCGGCCCCCTGGGAGCATGCTTTGCCCCATTTCATGGGGCTCTCATGAGCAGTCCCATGCCCCAGAAATGGGGCATGGGACTGCTCATGAGAGCCTCAGAAATGGGGCATGGGACTGCTCATGAGAGCCCCATGAAATGGGGCATGGGACTGCTCATGAGAGCCCCATGAAATGGGGCTCTCATGAGCAGGGGGCAGCATGCTTTGCCCCATTTTATGGGCTGCTGGGATGCTCTTGAGAGCCCCATGAAATGGGGCAAAGCATGTTCCCATATCGCGGCCTTCTGGGAGCATGCTTTGCCCCATTTCATGGGGCTCTCATGAGCAGGGGGCAGCATGCTTTGCCCCATTTTATGGGCTGCTGGGATGCTCTTGAGAGCCCCATGAAATGGGGCAAAGCATGTTCCCAAGGGGCTGCGATATGCTTTGCCCCATTTCATGGGGCTCTCAAGAGCATCCCAGCAGCCCATAAAATGGGGCAAAGCATGCTCTTGAGAGCCCCATGGGCTGCTCATGAGAGCCCCATGAAATGGGGCAAAGCATGCTCCCAGGGGGCCTCGATATCGCGGCCCCCTGGGAGCATGCTTTGCCCCATTTCATGGGGCTCTCATGAGCAACCCATGAGCCCATGAAATGAGGCAGCCCAGCAGTCGATGAAATGGGGCAACATGCTTTGCCCCCTGGGAGCAGCCCATGAAATGGGGCAGCCCATGAAATGGGGAGCTAGAAGCCACTTCAAAATCTCTTTTGTTTGCTGTTTTTTGGTAAACTTAGTACATTATAGCTACAACTAGTTATATGTTAGTAAACTTTTACTAGTCTATTAACTAGTCTGAGCTGTGTATATGTTAGTTGTATGTTTGTATATTTCTTGGAGGTAAGTATATTCTAGTGGTTACGTATATGTTAGTGGACTATAACTAGTATTTTAACTAGTTATACTTACATATGTAGTTATGATATATTAGACTAGTGTTAGATGTCACAATACTAACAAATCCACAATGACAAAATAGTGACTAGCCAGTAGTCTACTTACTTTACTCACATATAGTTAGTATACTTACGAATTAACATGGATGTTACTATGAGATGTTACTGGTATACCCGTGTTATTATACTATGTGACTAACATAACTGATCTTCGTGTGTGCAGATGGAAACAGGAGAAAGTGTGAGCCCTACCAAGAAGGGAGGGAGGGGCAAAGAGAAATCCCGGACACCACCTTAAAAAAAAGGGGGAAAGAGGACCATAATGGTTCAAGAGGACCAGAAAAGGTTCAAGAGGAACTCAAGGCGGGAGATCAAGGTGGGGATAAATCAGAGATGGATGTTCCTGCTAGCACAGAAGACACGGCAGATGTTGTGGATGATGAGATGGACTCAGTCATTAGGAAAAAAGGGAGCTCATTTTGGGGCCTTTTAGAAGAGAGAGAAAATAGGCTCTCAACCAATCAGGAGTGGGCCAACGTAACGTTGAAAATTTAACAAAAGAAGATGAAAATAAGAAAAAGAAATAGTGATATATGTTCATAGAAGCATGTCACATTAATGAGGTGATCTAATTTGAATCTTTTAAAAATTTATTTTCTGTGCAGAATTTGGTGATTTTGACACCGTAGACGCGTCCGAAACGGCCCAAAATCCCAAAAACGGCACTGGAAACGCTGGAATCGGACATCCGGAGGCTCGGAAACGGCCAAAAAAGGCCGAAAAGTGGGATTTGCAGCAAAACGCGATCTGGCACCTTTTGAAATCCAGTGCCGTTTTTGGGATTTTGGGCCGTTCCGGACGCGTCTGCGGTGTCAGAATCACCAAATTCTGCACAGAAAAGTGTTGCTCTTATATGAACATCGAATGTAAAGCATGTGAAAGAATATATTTATTCCTTTTCACACTGACATTTCTCACGCAAGTATCCATATTTTCTTGCTTCTATAGAGAGAGAAAAGAGAAAATAGTGAATTTCTTACAGGGCCCCAAAATGAGCTCCCTTTTTTCCTAATGGGTGGAAGATATTTTCTTGGATCTTGTTAGTGGGGGTGATGTTATTTCAAGATGCAGGATTCTCAGTTCAGATGAGTGTCCTAGGTTGCCCTTGCAGTGTAGACTTCTTACATATGCCAGGGTTAGGGGTTTGAGAAGTGATGTGGATGCACTTAAGAGTGCTTTCCAGTATGAGGGATATCTCCCTGAGAAGGGTGCATTTATAGTTTCTGTTTACACTCTGGGAGTGGAGAGGAGACAGAGGTTACATCAGAGAGGAGACAGACTTGGTCATCGATGTGGCGAGAAGTTGAAGAAGTATTCGAGAAGGAACTTGCATTAAAGCCTGATTTGCTATACCTATCTAACAAGATGTTCTATGTGTGGGAAGGAAACCATAGAACCATGGCTTGGATGGTTGTGATTGAGGAATCATATAGAGAGACCAAAGCATGGCATATTAGGATGATGTGCACCTTGATTGACCCACGAAAGACAACTGAAATTTCTCTTTTGGCAAGTTTGCAGCGCATGAACTCGTAAGATTTGTTTAATAGTACTATTTTTTTCTACTCTGCGTTCAATTTTGGGTAGAAGAACTCATAAATTTTTTCTTTGTCGATTGAACGAGCATGCTGTGATCAAGCCTAGCTTGAGGGATGTGCTCATAAATGCCAACAACATTTGTGAGTGCGATGCCCAAGCTTTCATGAACTCCTTGTCCTCACAAGAGCGCAAGGCAATTAAAAATGCCAGAACCAAGGAGGTTAAGGGGAATGCTCGTTGGTACCCTTTGAGCAGAGGGTATTTGGCACGGCTTGTATTTCAGGTGATACTTATATTTCTATCCACCCTAAGATTTTATTGTTATGAAAAGCCTCATTGATTGTCTGTCAATGCTAAAAGGTGCATTCTGGTTGCTTTCATTATGTCTTGCAGGTTGAATTTAACACTGATGTCAAGAGAGCTCTAGAGAGGATCAAATCTGTAGTTCCAGTAGAGGAGAGAGCAGCAGCAGAGAAGAAGGAGATAGATGCAGTGCAAAGAAAAATATCTGATCGGATGGGACGGGTAACTTCACTCTTGGTTTATGGTTCAAGTACATTGGTCAATTTAAAAAGTTTCAGAAATCATGCCCAGTAATGTTTTGTAGGTACTCAATTGTCTTGAACCCCAACTAGGGGATGTTTGGAAAGCCAAGCTATTTTCTTTGAACTTTGATGCGATGGAGAAGGTTATCACTCTTGAAAAGATTAAGTGCATTGCCCTTGCACTATTGAAATTGGAGAGGAAAATTCAGTACCTGTCTTTGTTGGAGGCTAGCACAATCATGCGGAATATGTATCACATGCCTCCTTCAGATATTCCATACCGAGCGTAAGCCAATTAAGTCTTCTTTTTTTGTGCTATTGTTTCAGCAATCATAATATCACTTCTTATGTTTTGTTATTCCAATGCGATGGCATATTGCTATTACAGGTGGCTGGCCCGAGAAATTTTCTTGGAGAAGATTGAAACTCATGCCATTGGTGTGCTTGAGGAGCTTAAAAGCATTGGGCGGTTGTTTGCCCTACCTTCTCAGTACAGTCTTGGTCAGTATTTTGATGACATCAAATTGGAGGGAAGAAAGTGTATGTTTACCTCTTTGAAAATTAGAGAGTTTAGTGAACTCAGTGGTGTTGGGAAGGGGAAGGTAGCTACCAAGATGATAGAACTGGATCAGGCAGCTCATCGAGTCGTCTTTAGGTGAACACTTTGTCGATTCTTCCAACATGTATTCTTTTCCATTCATTGTTTGCCTCATAATTCTAACCATTGTTACCATTGGGTATTGCTCAGATATCTCTCATGTTTGAAGAATGAGGGCAAGATCGATAAGCTTCCGAGACATTGCAAGGATTGGACAAAGATGGCCAATCCAACTACATGTATGTATCCTAAGTCCATGCATGGACACTCACAGTGGGAGCTTGTCAATTGCCCTTGGTGGTTAGATTTTTCACGTGGTAATGTGCTTACATGAGAGCTTGATTTGTACAAGCAATATTCTACAACAAAAAAGATTATAGAAATAAGCAAGGATCAGGATAATCCAAGAAGAACAACACGAAAAATAGAGAAGAAAGACTGCAAGGAAGGTTGGTTTATTTGGTGTGTTTGAAACATGCTACAAGGGGAGTAGGGTCAGTCAAACTAGTTGTCAACCAAAAGTATTTTGAGCTCGTTTGTCCTTTTTTTCTTGACAGACAAGGATGTGGAGAGGACACCATCTCCACGGCCTGCGGAGCCTTCTATCGATGTTGGTGATGGGATAAATGGTATTATTTCAATTCCATTAATCTTTGAGTTTTTTTATTTGAAGTGGATAAGACTTGGGATGAGCTTCTTGCATATGTTCAGCAATGGATTGTTTTTGTCAACAGGAAAAAAGATAGTGAAAGTTGTCACTCCATTTATCTTCTGTCCACCACTATCGCTAGAACATGCTATGCATTATAGAGGGTTGGCTACGTATGGATGCTCTGTGGGAGACTACATTTTGATGGGCCAGGACTTTGCATGTGCTAGAAAATATGATATGTATGCTAAGATCCATGAGTTCTTTTTGTCCACATGTGACCCTTCTATGGAATACAAGAAAAAGGGGAGAAAAGTTAAATGGGCAGCAGATTTTATTTTCCTAGACTTTCCCACAGGATAGAACTTGGGTGTCAGTAATCCATTACATTCTTGAAATATTCTTTCTGAGGACCATGTGAAGTATGGTTTGGCCACAGCCGCAGTCACCATAGGAGACAATGGATGACTTGCCATGCTTTGTTCCATTGCAGGTGGTGTGAGATGTTAGTAGGATTCTTGATATGTATATGTGCATTTATTAAGCTTTCCACCATGATTTGAACTAAGGCAACGAATTTTCAGGCCCTTGTTTGATATGGATGGAGAGGTATGTCAAAGTCGAAGACCTTCAGATAGCAAGAAGAGTAATGGTGTTGGACAAGAATGAGTACGGCTTCGTAAAACAATCAGGGGAGGACATGCCGTTATATGCTTCATCTACTTTTTTGAAAGTCTTTCGCAATTGAAAAAGTGAACAATGAAGCTGATTTAAGTATTTTAATGTAGATTCGTACTTCCATGCTGGTATTTGCATGTCGTAATGGAGCCTCCAAACCCATTTTCAAGGCCAAGAGCCGTTCTCTGTTTGATATGCATGGGGTGCGAGTGAGCGATGACACGTGGACCCACTACATGCCTGAGACAGAGCGGACTCGTGGTGCCTCATCTTCCAGCTCGCAGCTTGAGGGTGCTAGGGGTGCTCTTGAGCGCTCCTTAGGATTTGTCTCTATGATTTTGGCTTTGCTATGTGTGCCACGAGGTCTGGTTCTAGAGATGGGATGTGGCACAGGCCCTCTCAGAGCATGCCAGGCTAGTGGAAGATGTTATTCATTTGATGTGGATACAATCATGGTGGATACATATGTGCTGCCACTAGTGCAGGCATCCCTAGCAAAGAGGCCTCATAGGAATGACAAGGATATGGGGGAGGATGAATATTCTTCAAATCCCACTTATAATCCCTTTGATGACTAGTGAGACACTTTGCTTTCCTATTGTCATGCTTTACATTGGCTAGTGGCACACTTTTTATATTTTGTGCTTGAAAATTACATTTTCAGAGAAGATTGTCATCCTTGAAGTTAGACGTTTGATTTTCGTTATCATGGTGGAATGGTTGACTTATCTTCATTATCTTGTTACTCTGTGGTCAATGTTATGCAGTTTCAACTTACTCTCTATTAATTTTGTCCCTGTAGTGCTTTGCCTACATATGCTGAAGGAATGGCTAGAGCCATGGCGAAGGACAAGCGGTTTGATCAACTTGGAACACAATGTTAACGCATTTGTAGCCCTTTTGTAGATGATGAGTGTGAAGATAGTGGTTGAAGTGTTTTGTGAATCTTTGTGCCTTTTGGAGTATTGAGTATATTGTAGGCCCCAAAGCCATATTAGCATTGCATAATGCAAAATGACATGGATTGAATGAAAGAATGGATTTATATTGTATTAAAAGGTACTCTTTATTTTGTGTTAAAGAGTATGTTGCTGTTTTGGACTCCATTGGGAAACCCGCACTATAGAACACCATGGAGTTACAAACTTCAAATGCATATTAAGCCATTTGAGTGCATGGAAATAACCACTTGTCATGCTATGTGGCATCATTGAGATTTCTTGCTGGAATCATGTCCACCTCTCAATAAAATAAACTTCAAGAATGCAATCTGTTTCCATATGATCAATGTGTTAAAAGAATGAATTGGAACCATGGTTTTAAACAAAGCAAAATTCCATTTTCATGCTTCCTTTCTAAAATCCTTTAACTTTCCCTCATACAATTCGCTCATCAAACCACTGTTCATAGTCCCACCTCATGACGACTCCTCTCCTTTTTCGTCACAAGCATCGCTTGAACTCTAGACTCGCTCGAACGCAGTCGCTCGATGTTTTGACTTACTCCATTTCAGACATCAAAATGGCAAAAATATATGGCACTTTTGGTTGCCATTTTGCATGTGGAAATGGCAATACTATATGGCACTTTTAGTTGCCATTTCATACATAAAAATGGCAAAATATATGGGACTTTTTGTTGCCATTTAAGGCATAAAATGGCAAAAATATATGGCACTTTTGGTTGCCATTTTGCATGTGGAAATGGCAAAACTATATGGCACTTTTAGTTGCCATTTGATACATGAAAATGGAAAAATATATGGTGCTTTCGGTTGCCATTTTAGACACAAAAATGGCATAAATATATGGCACTCTTGGTTGCCATTTTGTATGTGGAAATTGCCAAACTATATGGAACTTTTAGTTGCCATTTTATACGTGGTAGGTGGGGTGTTATTGATTTCCTATGAAGGTTTGGGGGTCAAACTTGGAACTTTGCAGGTTTGGTGTGGAAGGTAGGTGGGGTGTTGATGAAGTGGAAAGGCGAAAAGGGTTAAAGAGGAGGCGGGAGCTTGTTCGAAAGCATTTGGTGGAGTAGAGCTATGCTATGGGATGGTAAGCTGCTGCTGACTTTGTTAGATCTATCAAAAGCCAAGAAGTTGTCAAAGAAGGCCAAGTTGGGGCCAATTGTGGGATGAGAGGAGAGATTATTCAAGTCGTTGGATCTTTCCAAGAATCATGGGAGGTGTTGGTTTTGGCTCAGATTTTGAGATGTGTGCAAGAGGAATGGCCAACTAACATGTGGTGAGTGCTAGGTGGCATGTGAATCAATGGTTGGTGGAAGAAGGTTCTGTGTCGAGGAAAATTAATGCTAGTATAGGTTGTTGAAAAGCCACCTCCAAAAGACATCTCTGTAAATCTAGGCTAAGATGGAACTCTCCCCATGGGCTGCTCTGGACCGTCTGTAGCCACTAACCCAAATCTGAAATTTCCTTGCATTGCTAAATAATAGTGCTTGGCAAAAAGAAAGACTTCCATGGCTTCTATCCATGCATAATCTCCTAACAATCAATTTGCGAAGAAAATCTTTGCATTGAAGATCTAGATTAATGATATTCAGTCCAAGCAACTCTGATATCTGCCGATCCATCTAGCCCCCCAAAGCGAGGTTTTTTTAAGTATTGAAGGCTAGGTTGTTATCTCTCTCTTTAAAGTTTTTTTATGCAAAGCCTTGATCATTTCTCACATGTGGTCTTATCTCCCTCATGAAAGGTTTTTTAAAGTATAATCGTTTCTCACATGTGTTCTAATCTTCTACGAAGCTAGTTTTTTCAAAGTTTCATCATTTCTCACATGTGGTCTCTCTTTTGTTTATCTCTCTCATGCAAGTTTTCTTCTACAAACTCACATGTGGTCTTATCTCTCTCATGAAAGGTTTTTTAAAGTATAATCGTTTCTCACATCTGTTCTAATCTTTTACAAAGCTAGTTTTTTCAAAGTTTCATCATTTCTCACATGTGGTGTTTCTTTCGTTTATGCAAGTTTTCTTCTAGAGCTAGGTTTTTTACGTGTTCTCTTTCATAGATCCGAATGTTGACAGTCAAGTCAACAATACAGCCCACAAAGTAGAATAGGTCCAAAACTAGCCTTCTTTATGTCCCCTTTTTAGCTTCCATGACATAAGCCATGAGATGAATTATAGTACCTTTTTCGCTTCCATAACAAAATCATGCGTCCTTTTTCGCTTCCATAACAAAATCATGCGTCCTTTTTCGCCTCCTTTTTCGTGCGTTGAATTGATACTATATATTCGCGCCATGGAGTTTGTTCTCCATCCCATCTTCTTACTCGATTGTAGCAATACTAGTAGTATCGACACAGCAAGAAAAGAAATGGAGAGCTTCATCATCAGAATCCCGGCCAGTTTTCACATCCCCCCGATGGCCTGCTCCTTTCCCCCTCTTGCATTGCACCCTGACTATGAAATCATCAAAGCCGAATGTGACGCCTGGATCCTTTCGCTTGTTCAGGCTTCCTCCGATCATCCCTCCTCCGCCCAATTGCTCGTGGACAGTCTCTTCCCCCGCCTCTACTGCTACAGTGTTCCACATTGCCAGGACCTCCGCCGCATGATCCTTTTCTCCAAGTTTAGCGCTTGGGCGTTCATCGCCGATGATGACGATGATGATCCCAGCATCCTCGGATCTGATAGCTCAGCCAGCATGCAGCGCCATCAGCTCATTCTCGCCATCCTGCGTGGCAAGGAGGCCATTCCGTCCGGTGCTTCGTCGAATATCACAAAGGGATTGCATGCCATGTCCGATCTCTGGCAAGAGATTTGCAAAGACATCTCTGCCAACGTTCGAGCTCGCTTCATCCAAGCCATGGAAGACTTCTTTAAGGCTGGTCTACAAGCTCAAATTGGCTTTCGCGAGACGAGCTCTCTGCCGACCGTGGATGAATACATTCACATCCGTCGCTCATCGTCCTTCTGCCGCCCTGGTTTTGTATTGATGCAGTATGCACTCGGTAATATAGATTTGGACGACGATACTTTGCAGACAAAAGAGGTTATGGAGCTTCACAACAATATCATAGATCACAGTTGCTGGACCAACGACGTTATATCTGCTCCCGTAGAGATTTCCAAAGGCGACTACTTCAATCTCCCTAGTATTATCTGCGCAACGACGTCTTGTACATTCCAAGATGCCATCTACGAAGTTGTCAGGATGGTAGATGAAGTGGACAAGACCACCGTCAACCTGGTCAATCAAATTGCTTCCTCCGATCTCTACACAAAAAAACCTTGGGTAGAATCCTACATATCGGCCCTCTGTTCATTCAAATCCGGCAGCTTCAAGTGGTATTATGAAACTCCGCGCTATACGAAAGCTTGCACGGAGAGGGCTGCATCTTGATGAAGCAAGTACAAAGTATTGCAATTAGTATGAATAAGCTGGTGTATCCACTCTAGCGGTGATACTTTTAAACTTAACTTAATTTTATTATTATCACTAGAGGGAGTGACTCTTTTTGGCCTACCTTGCTTGAAAGGTGGCCTTAGTAATGAAACTCATCTTCAGAATTGAAATTACTATTTTATTTTCCAAAAATTCTCTCTCCCATATTTGGACATATTCCACATGCAACCAAAGTTTAACTTCCACATAATCCTGAGTCTCTCTCTCTTTCCCTAAAAATCCTCCTTTGCTCTCTCTCTCTCTCATGCCTCCTCCCTCTCTCTCTCTCTTTCTCTCTCTCAACTCTCCATCCTCTTTTCCATGCTCCACATCTAAGGCAAGCCTTATGAATGATTATGAGCATTCAACTTGTGAGAATTGCCAAGTGTTATTGTTTTTTAAATGAAAGATCCCTTTTGTGCTCTCCTCAAAGCATCACAAGAACCGTGTTGCTTTTTTCGACACTCTCAAAGCATCACAAGAACCATGTTGCTTTTTTCAAGTGTCGAAGCGGGTTGGTGAAGAAGGCACTCAACCACTTCTAGCCTTCTAGACTTCTAATGTATGGTTGTTGGAAACATTGTTCCCTCATCAAGAAATTCAGTTTGTTCTCATTTCAACAATTGACGATCATAGGCTCAGAACGTTTATGATTTAAGATTGTCGAGTCTACCATGTTAACACTTCTCAAGAATTTGCAACTACGTTTATACTTCCACAAAAAATCTTATTTCCATACCCTAAGGGGCTAGATATTTCATTGTAGCTGGACAATTACATGACCACATAATTGTAAGTGATTACGTTTGCTCTTCATAAGTTCACTAAGCTCCTCTAGATGAAAAAACAATACTTAAATGTTTTTTCATCCAAATAGGTGTGTTATTTGTGTGTGACTATTGTTTAATTCTTGCGACATAAAGTCAAGAACCATGAAGTTAGGGTTCCAAAAGCTTGCAAGTTGAGATATAATTGAACTGTTATTAAAAAGGCAAGGTGTAAAGTAGGACATACTAGGCTCAACTTAGAGCTCATTTGCACCTACTTGAGGATATTCGTAATCTATTTGAGGAGGCAATAATTAGAAGGAGATAATAGATTCCAAAACGAACTCTCAAGGATTCTTGAACATGGTTAATTAATTTGAAACACATGTGGCAAGCTTGGTCAAATGTTTTAGTATCATGGATATCCAAGATGATCGATGGATATGCTCAATAATTCCATTTTACAGGGTTGGGACTAGTGACTAGATGCAAGATTTGCTCAGAAGAAAATTGTATGTGATTGTGATTAGGAGCATTAGAAGTGGTGCTGATTGAAGTGAGCTGATGTTCATGCAACTTGAAATAGTAGTCACTGCATATCCAATGGCAATATTAGAGTCATTGCATGATCACTTTTAGAGGTGTGAGTCTTCAAAATATTTTGCCCCTTCGTATGCAAAATGCAAATGCCTTGAGATCAAAGGATGAATTCAACATTGATCTTAAGGATTCATATCATGATCTCTATCAATAGAGCAAGAGAGACATCCTTTGGCAAGGAGTAACAGAGTGATAGTGGGGTATTTAGAAAAATCATGGGTGGGGGTTGCTAGTAGCCACTATGATTTCTATGAGACCAAAATATTTTAACTGCCTCATCCTTATCATGTGGGTGAATACAAAAAATATTTGCATCCCTTGAGGCTTCAACCCGTTGCTTGTTGGTGAAAGAAAGGGGTCATTGTTTTCTTGGGTGTACCCATTTTTGGTCAGGTTCAGGGAATTTTTTATATATAGGTATCTTGCATGACCCATAACTTATATATTGCTCAGCGGAATTTGGAAATCTTTGTCTTCAAGTTGTAGTACACATTCCAAACTTGAACATGACACCAAAAAATTATGGAATAAAGATTTGGAATGAGAACATTAAAGCAAGTGAGAAAGATGAGTTTCTAGAAATGTTCAAAGGTTTCCCTGACCTCTTTGCAACTAGCTACCACCACCTTCGCCATGTGACTGCCATAGAACACAAGATAGAGCTAAAGCCTGATGCTAAGCTAGTGGCTCAGAAGTTTCAGAGATTAGGGCCCCTATAGACTGATGCTTTGCGCTTAGAGTTGCAGAAGCTTGTAGATGCTGGGTTTATTGTTCCGGTTCACAATACTGAATGGGTTTCACCAGTGGTAGTCATCCCAAAGAAAAACAACAAGTGGCGGGTCTGCATCGACTATAAGAAACTCAATGCAACCACCAAGAGGGACCATCATCCTCTTCCCTTTCAAGACCTCATTCTTGAGAAGGTAAGTGGTCATGAGATGTATACTTTCTGTGCTGGTTACTCCGGGTTTTATCAAATCAAAAATGCCGAAGAAGATGTGCTTAAAACCACATTTGCCACACCCTGGAGGACATTTGCATTCAAAGTAATGCCATTTGGCCTCACCAATGCTCCTGCTACCTTTCAAAGATTTATGCAGATGGTGTTTGCTCCTTATTTGGGGGATTTCTTGGAGGTGTTTTTAGATTATTTTTGTATATTCTCATCATGTAAGGAGCACGTCATGAAGGTTAGGTTGGCCTTCCAAAGGGCCAATGATGCGAATGCCGGGCCCTTGCCCAGGGGCCCTTGCACATGACTGCCTGCAAAAAGAAGTATCTTTTGATAGCCACTCAGTATGTCACTAAGTGGGCTGAAGCTATCGCCCTCCCCACAGCAAATGGTAAGGCAGTTTCAAATTTCGTATTTGAACGTATCTGCACAAGGTTTGGGACACCCATGGAAATAGTATCTGACAATGGGAGTCCATTCTTAAATGAAGCAATGGAGTTACTCATGGATCGCATGGGTATTGATCATCGCACTTCTAGTATCTATTATCCAGCATCCATGGGTCAAACAGAGCGGACCAATGGCCTCCTTTGTAAAACCATGGGAAAAATGGCTATAGGGAATAGGAGCCAGTGGGATCAAAAGGTCACAGAAGCCATGTGGGCTTACAACATCACTCATAAAATGTCTACAGGTCACACTCCTTTTGAGTTGGTGTATGGTACTGAGGCAGTGTTAACACTAGAGATAGAGATTTTGGCCTTGAGATTGGCACAAGAACAGAGGATGACAGAAGATGAACATGTAGAAGCCAGATTGGTACAACTTGAGAAGTTAGATGAAACCCGACACCTTGCACTACACCAAACAGAGATCCAAAAGAATCGACAAAAGGCCCGCTTGGATGCTAAGATTCGCAAGGGATGGGAAAGACACTTTGCTAAGGGGGATGTTGTGCTATGCTTTGGTAACAGATTGGACCACCAAATGGATAAGAAGTTTTTGCCACTATGGACCGGTCCATACAAAGTCATCAAGGAATGTAGCAATGGGTCTGTACAAGTTCGAGAGCTGCATGAGCCATATGGCAAGAAGGTGATCAACAAGCGTTACCTCAAGCCCTTCTTTGTGCATGATGGACCCAGGCATGGAAATGTTGTGCATTCCCTGCGTGGGGGGGGACTATTATGGATAAATTTGTCTAAGGAAAAAGGCATTAATATGTGTGTGTGTTTGTATGTGTGGCAATAGTATAATAAAATATGGTGTGCATAGGGCCCAGGGTTGAGGTGGCAGGGCATGACCTTGTGCCACCCTTCCACGTAAGAGGACCCATAAGGTGTGATGTACATAATCCATGGTATTAATATTATAAAATGTAAGGTCGCATGGCTCCTCCATGTGCCACCCCTCCACCTAGGCTGCATGTAGTGAGATATGGCCTAAATTCCATGAGAGAAGTAATATAAAATAGGTGGAGATGGATATTAAATTGGATTATTCCTCCATGTAGGATAGGCTCATGTGGGGGGGGTATAGATAGTCCAAGGATGCAAGTTAAATAATGGGGAAAGTAGGATGAGGTGGCAAGATTCCTTGTGCCAACCCTCCACTTGTCCTCCTAGATGTTTGAACATATTATAAAATTGGGAAGAGACCAAGGGAGTATCATAGACTTGGGATATGGGAGTTGATATATGTGGAAAAATGTGGCCAAGCGTTATCGCACACAATTGAGAGTGCATAACCGCCTAGCCCACATGGGAGACTCTTCCACACACACCATGCATGTGGGAGGATGCATTTATTGGGAGAGACCCCCTCTCTTGGCTATAAAAGGAGGGGGCTATTCCTTGATGGAACACGCTCATTCTTGTAAAGCCACCTAGCTAGTACTTTGATTTCCCCCTTTCCTTCCTTTCAATTAAAGCATGGTCCTCTTCCCTTGATGTCTCCATCTTTACATTCCTCCTCCCATCATGTACATGCTTCTCTTCCCCCTCTCCCTTTCCCCTTGTGCCATAGTCTCCCTCTTCATTCCCTCCCCTTCTAATCCCTTTTCCCCTCCCATGATAACGTTTTCCCCTCACATTCTCCTTTCCTCTATGGCCCTTGAGCGTCGCCATGCTTAGTGTCTAGCCTCTTGTCCTGATTTCTTTTCTGGCTAACAGTATCAACGAACTCATCCACTCTTGATAAGATGTCACTTCTATACTTGAGTCCATTGAAATAATCCATGTCTAAAGGGACAAAGATTGGCATGTTGTCATATTCTTTAAGTTATTTCCAATTGTAGTATACCTTATCTTTATCATTGAAAACCACATGTCCCTTTTTAATCTTCAAAAATTGCATGCTCCATCTCAATTCTTTTCCCTTCTCATAATAGGGACCATGAAAAGCATATCTGATGGGCACAATACTCTGCACGCACCTCAACGTAGGTGGTATTGAGCTGCATGCAATGTGGCATGCCCATTTGATAAGTATTTGTTCAGATAACACACCTAGGAGCGTGTTTTTTTACGGATGTGCATCACACAAAGGCAAAAATGGTATTTAATGCTTGATCGACAATGCAAAGCCTATCTGATGGGCAAAATACTTTGCACTTGCCTCAACCTAGGTGGTATTTACTTGCATGCAAAGTGGTGCACCCATCCCATAAGTACTTGTTCGGTTAACAAACCTGGGAGCACATTTTTTTATGGCTGTGCATAACACTAGGAGGAAAACAGTGCATAATGTGTGATCAACAGGGGAGCTAGTGCCAGATCAACAGTATGACTATTGTACACAAGGGACTGAAATGCCATTGGAACAACCTCCCCCAAGTACTACAGAATCATCAAGATGGCTACATGGGCACCACTTGTATCAGCAATATCGCCAAACCTCATCACCGTTTGTCATTATCCAACATCAAGCTAGCCAAATGATCCAAATGTCAGAACTATTCACTAGCTTGGCCAAGGAAGAATATGCAAGAGAATTGGAAAGGTAGACTGCATCAGAAATCGAAGACCAATTCCAGGAAGTCGCCATAGAGGTCAAGGTACTTTGGGCATAGATAGATGAGAAGGAGGTAGAAGAAGTGCGCATGAACCAAGCTCTCCAAGCTCAAGAGAAGGAAGTAAGGGATGTGAGCTCCAACCTCCACCAAAGTCAAACACAACTGATTGCGGTAGTAGAAGCAATGGCAATCCTATAGACCTACTATAACTCCTTGACATCTGCACATGCGCAACAGACGAAGGTAGTGGCACAAGCTCGACTCACTCTAATTCACAAAGAAGAAGAGCTCTAATATTGCAAAGACAAGCTTGAAGACATGAAACAATCTTTGGCAGTACGTGCCTTCAACATTGACGAGCTTACAAGGGAATGCAGAATCTTAAAAGACAAACTTGCTACAGTTCAAGAGGCCAGTATTTCACAAGCCCAAGTCCTGGACCAATGGTCCAATACCACTGAAGACATTCCTCAATAGGCAAAGGTCACCTTGCAAACGAGAAAGCTTAAGGAGGCATACACAACCATCTACCATCAATACAAAGAAAAAATGAATGAGATGCACTCCCAAAAAATAATCATCTCCAAGCTTGAACTCCAATTGCTAGTGCACAACAATGAGGCATTGGAAGACAACACCAATGACGCCCCACTACAATGCACAACAATGGTGTACCAAGAGCTTGTGCCTGCTCTACAAGTGGAAGATCACCTCAACGCATGCGTGCTTATCCAATGGAAGAAACTCCAAATCAAGATCATATCTGCTCATCCAACAATCAACTGGGAATATTCCATCGGGACTAAAACCCTGGGCATTATTTGCCAAGACTTATCTGAAGATGAGAAAAATATCTTCTGCCTGTCTACACATGCCAGGTTTATAACACTCAAGATGGATGCTTTCATTGCATATGTCTACATCATGGGTAGTCCTCCCCTCAAGGTTATTGCAGGTTTGTTGCCATTGCTACAAAGGCCATCCCTATTATTTGCAAGGCACGACATAACCAACATCCCACCCATGCAGCTGATCATCCCATCGCACCAACAAAAAGAAGTGTCGGAAGATGACAAGGCCTATCTCACATCCAACTTCCCATATCTAACCACTCTTTCTGCCAACATCATAATCTCACTTACCCTTACTGCTACCACCCTCGTAACCTTCCCCGAGCTCCATCCTAACATCTATTACCTCCATCGTCTCTTTGCTCATGCCTCTTACCATTTTTAACTAACCCAAATGTCACAAACTTACGAGCCCCTCACACCTAGCTTTTCCCCCTCCCTTGCTAATCCTACCCTTGAGGATTACCAAGCTGCTCAAACCATTTGCCCAGTTCTTCCCCCCCTCCCCTCTGCCCCCCCTTCCGCCACTATCACTCTGCCATATTTCTCCCCAATGTCCCCAGATTCTCTCCCTGCCCCATCATCACCTCTGACACTTCTGGTGCTTCCATTAGTAGAAAATGACACAATATTTGATTTTGAATATCAGGATCTGGATAATCCGATTCATACGCCCATGCCAAGTTCCAATGATGGGTATGATTTTGATGAGATACCACTTCCCAGTAACCCCATCAAGGAATTTTGAAGCAAATATCCTGATATGAAAACTCGAGGTGGATGGACCCTAGACAACTTTCCTACCAACCTTCATCAGCGTCAAATTAGTGAAGGTTGGATTAGCAAGTTGGATCCACAACCTGATTGGCACCGTCCCAAGCTCTTTGATATAATCTTCTTAAAGGAGTACTTATGGGCACCTCCATGTCTCAGAACCCATCCCAAGTTCTATGCAGTTCCACGCGGCATAAAAAATGGGAAGCTAACATACACACTTTGGCTGAAGATCGAATAATTAATTGGCCAATGATTGAACCATACTTTGGTGTAGAATGGAATATCCAAGGCACAATGGTCCGAGAACTCCAGCAGCATGAGCAAATAATGCGTGGCAACATTGATCGCTTCCTTCACCAAAGTGCTATATTCTGTAAAACATTGGAATTCATTTTGGAGGTCCCATGTTACCTTGATTCCCATTTCCCTCCACTCAACTTTAATCCCAATGAAAGGGTTGATGCTCAGATTACAAGCCAGCTCTATCAAAGAGTGATCTTCTTAGAAGCACACCACATATCTCTGTTTGAGCAAATGGTGGATACAGGCTACCTGGAAACTGCACAAAAATTGTATGGTGCTAAGGCTTTACAGCAGGATCTACTGGCATGACACAAGTTCCACAGCCACTAGACTAAAAGCATGGCAACTCAGGTATGTGCTCGCAATCAGCCATAACCTAAGAATGGGAGTATGTTGACTCTGTGCCAACATGGACTTATGTAGAAGAGAATGTGTTACAACTTCTACATGTAGAAAGAGAATGTGTTACAACTTTGTGTTACAACTTCTACATGTAGAAAGAGAATGTGTTACAACTTTGTGTTCCAACTTCTACATACGACTTCTACAAGTAGAAAGAGAATGTGTTACAACTTCTACATACGACTTCTACATGAAGAGAGAGAATGTGTTACAATTCCTACATGTAGAGAGAGAAGCTCTCCAACTTGTATAAATACCCCACAATGGAATGAAGCCCACACTCTTTGGGGCATTGTGTTGAGTCGACTTTGGTATTCCAAGCATTTGTCTCAACTGTCCATGCTTCCTTGCACTCCACGTCCAAAGCATGTCCTAACCTTGCAGCTCCTCCTCCCCTCTCCTCCAACCTTGCAACCCATCCTCTCCCTCTCCTCCTCCCTCCTCCTCCTCCCTCCTCCTCCTCCTCCTCCCTCCTCTGCCTCCTCCTCTCTCCTCCTCCTCCCTCCTCCTCCTCCGTCCTCTCTCTTCTTTCCCCCATGCTCTTACACCTTCTTTCTCTCCCACTCCTATGCTCCCCCTAAATCCTTTGCTCCTCATCCCTTAAACTCCATGATCTACGAGGGAGACAAGTTCTCCACCATGTACTCTACCCTGAACCTTGGATCCTCCTTCTAACCCTGGAACCTCTTCTAAACTCTAGAACCTCTCTCTAAATTCTGGAATCTCTCTCTAAACCCTGGAACCTCATTCTAAACCTCAGAACCTCTTCTAAACTCTGGAACCTCTCTCTAAACCTTGGAACTCCTTCCAAAACCTAGAACCTCCTTCTAACCCTGGAACCTCCTTCTAAACCCTACAACCCCCAATGAAGGCGAAAGCCTTCATTACCTAAATCATGATGATACACGTTCCTTTTACACGTGCATGCACTTTATTTGCTTACCACACTTAAGCCTACGTCTCTCACTAGAACATGACTCGAGGTGTTAAGCTACACATATACTACAACCGACAACCCCACTATATCTATAGGTGACAAAAAGCCTCGAAACCCTGCATACTGAGAATACCCAACTCTTCCTACAAAAGCAGTAGGAAAGAGCCAACAACCGTTGCTTGCTTCCTTGTGAAGTTAGCTTCTGGGTCCCCAAAATCTGTTGGAAATGCTACACCATTGCTTGGAGGATCAAACTAGCATCTGTCCATCTACTTTAAGTTCTTTGATGTTTCCCTAGGCGTGCATTTCCTAAGCATCCTAAACATTCCCTCATTTTCCTTGTCACCTTTACTAGCCCACCACTCTCTTGTGTAAATGTTTTCCTGCTATGCTTCAACTATAGCTTCTCTTCTAAGATTTTCCTTAATCTCTCTAAAAAATGATTTGCCCTCGTTCGGTAGTGTCTACTTATTTTGTTTTCATTTCTGTCTCTAGTTTCTCTCGCCTCTCCCACCTTGACTTGTCTGCTTTTTTTTTAATTACTTCAAGGAACAACTTCGTTCTCTCTATTGCCCTGACCCATTTGTCAAACACCATTTCCCCAAATTTTGCTCACCAAATCCGACAAATTTTGCCTTTAACATATGGCAATTGAAAAAAGAAAGGGTCTTCTTTCCTCTCCCTTATCAAGGTTCAAGTAGATTGGGTTGAGATCCGAGAAAGGGAGGGTGGAAATCCCTTTGGTTCTGAGTGTCAAAGCCTCCTCACAGATGGACTTAGAGATGTATATTCAATCAATCCTTGTTTTCCTGTGAAGAGCACTGCACTAGTTGTTAGTCCACATGAAGGAGGTTCCTTCGGAAATGTCAATCAGCTTTGCTAAATCCTTGACCTCTTGCCATGCTCTGGCTTCACTCCCCCGAATGAGGTTCCTAACCCATTCCATCTATCCACGCTAGCCCCTACCACGTTGAAGTCTCCCAAGATAATAGTATCCTCACCAAAAGTTTGTAATATCCTTGACGAGTTGGTAGTCTAGGATATAAGGTTTATCCACTCTTTTGAAGTCCCTGCTTGATAACCTCTGCATTGCTTGATCCAATATAAACTTTTTACAAATATAAGCTAGAGTCGAAACTGACTTATCTGTGGATGTAATGAGAAGGGATGTTCTTAATCTCCTAATTTCTCTCTCTATAGTTGGGGTTCCCATGGGATTCTCTCTCTCTTCAATTTGTAGTTTATGTTTTCTAGTCAGTCTTCTGCAAGTGATCTCTGTGCAAAATTTCCTAAAATTTCTCTCAATTGGGATAAGAGTTCCAAATAATAATGGACTCAATGTAACTAATTGGTTCCAAATCATAAATAACGTGTCCAATGTCCCCTCAATACTAAGGTGTTTCCTAGGGATGTGTCCCAAACCTTTTTTGATATATTCTTTTAATGTGTTATCACTCACGATATCATTGTCAATGGTACACACATGCCCCCATTTTTTCTTAATACACTTTTTGAAAGTATTCGTTTTGCATTGGCATGTAATCTTTGACCCATCTCTGAATGTCAGCCCAGGTTTATAGAGTATAGATGCTAAGTTATTGGAGAACTTCCAAGCAATGTTAACTTCCCTCATGGTATCAATCAGATCACACAAACCGTATTGGTGTAAATAATTAGCTTTTTAATCGAAAACATTTCAAGTAAGGGATCATCAAATAGTGCATGAATGAAGAGATTAGAATTCTTTCTCATAGTCATCAATGTTTTCCTGCTATGTGGTAACATCATGATACTTCTCATATGGATTTCGCATACCTATCATCAATCAATCCTTGTCATCTCATAAAGCAGATGTCGAACAGGAAGGTTCTTAATCTTTGTGTTTGTGTAGGACATGGTCCTACCACCTCTTAGGATATTTGATGGTCGTACCTATGATTCTGCACTATCTAGATGTACTGAACTTTTTGAAGGGGGTTGCAATTCAATCATCTTACTAGAGTTTGGGCCCCTTGGTGAATGATAGGAAGTTTGTCCACATCCCCTTTTGTACCCGATGCATCCTACTAACCTTCCTCTTACTTTGGAACCATAAGCTCTGGTAGGTAAAGTCTCAGGGGACCGTAGCATGAGTTCACCATATGACATCACTCCTAGTAAAGGTTGGGGTAGTAATGGAGCAAGTGGATTCTTCTCCAAATTATTAATGGCCAATAATACTAGTTTCCTCATGTACTGAAATGTGAGAGATGCTTTGCATAATATAACCATATCACTAGCTTCATAAATCAAAAAGTCATAAAATATTAGTATCACCAATCCCATTATTAATTTTACATTAAATGTTTAGATGGATAAAAATATAATACTTGCCTTCATAAATAAAAGGAAAGAGTTGAAAGCAGCTTTGAGTGGCCTGTTTGGTAAAAATGTTGGTAAATTATGCAACATGTACCAAATTCCATGATCTAACCATAATGGCTGTGCTCTGCAGTCAATCTTTTCTTCTAAACATCTGCATTTAATATATGGGTGTCCAACATTAAAGATCATTCATTAAAGTACTTAGGTGTGGTCCTTTTGGTTTCTGATATATGGCTCTTACAGCTCCCAAACACACCCACGGGTGAAGGGCATCTGCATGTGGCAAAAGCTGACATCGGACAAAAACTAGATAAAGGATGATTATGTGTGATGCTAATATTGAAGCTTTTTGCCTATCTTTTTGCTTCCGCTTTTAGTGTCTTTGATGAATCAACAAGATCAACCAAAAGTATCCACATGTCCAACGCAAAAGGTGCTAATAAATTCATGTCATGGAGTTCCCAAACTTTGTTATCGTATGCCAATAACTCAGCTTCCAAAACCCGTGGGGCAAGAAAGGATTAGTATATGTGTGTGGAGCTCTTTTTTGGAGTGACTGTTGTAGACATAAGCTGATATGAGAATATTGTTTCTTGGATATCCTCTAAAAACCCTTCAAGATCATAGAAACTATGATGTGTTATACTAGAGGAGGACCCTTCTGGTAAAGAAAAGCACTTCAAACCTAGATTCTCAGGGGACAAAGGCCAGCTGGAGGAGGGATATTAGAATACATAAACATGTTCCTCATTGTATCGGGAGACTTCTCAACAAATTCCAACAAACCAATATTATCCTCCTCCATTAATTGGTCCAAAGATAGAGATAATTGATTACTAACCTCCAAAATTTCATCCATATTCCCGTTTTTTATTACTAAAATTCTGCACCAGTCGTTGTGATGGAAAGTTTCATTACCAATAACTTATTTGATTCAGGGTGTTCTTTGATTTCCTACATATCTAGGGCTATGATCCTTTCATGGACTCTTTTATTCAACATTGTCACTATGGCTTGACATCCCAGTGATGGTGCTAGCAACAATGGATCCACATACCCAAGAGCAAACAGATCCTTGTGCCATAAAGAGGCCTACTAATCAAAGCCAAGCATAACCATTAGTCATGAGATTTTTCTTACCTCACCTGCATCCATCCACATAAAGGACAAGTTAGAACAAGGACCTTTGAATGTGGCAGTACAAGCCTCCATGCTAGCACGCAGTTGTTATCTATGTCACTCATCCAGATTAGCAATACATAACACTTTCGCACTTAAATCCTCCAAAAATATATAATTAATGGTAATATAAAAATGATAGAATGTTATTTTATAGAGCAATGTCAACAAGGGAATAATGTAAGTACATTCATTAGGGTCTCAATATCCTTATGGCAATTATTAACAAGCTAATAAATCCCCTTCCCTTTGGAATTTATAAAGAGATCTTGAAGGGATATTTTAAAATTCCTCTATGAAACTGAAATTGTTCACTCATAAATAAGCTAGAAATCTCAGGTTAGAACAATCTTACATCTACACTATCATTCTCTCTGCAATAACCCACATTCCGTTATTGTATACACAGTAAACTAACATAGTGTGAATCAACTTCCTGTTGAAATGTAAACCATGTACATACACCATTTTTTGAAAAACCAAAACTGATTTTAATGCATGGTCCTTAGTACGTTCCCTTTGCTATTAACACTACTGGTATGCATCAGTTTAATGTATCAACTCCTACAACTCTTCTTAGATATACAAATATGAATTTCATAATAAAGAGGGACTAATACTATGTCCATCAAAAGGTCTCCAATTTTGTGTGTGTGTGTGTGTGTGTGTGTGTGTGTGTGTGTGTGTGTGTGTGTGTGTGTGTGTGTGTGTGTGTTTGTGTGTGTCTGTGTGTCTGTGTCTATGTGTGTGTGCATGTGTGTGTGTGTATGTGTGTGTTTGTGTGCGTGTGTGCGTGTGTGTGTGTGTGCGTGTGGATGTGTGTGTGTGTGTGTGTGTGTGTGTGTGTGTGTGTGTGTGTACTCCCACCATCCCATGTGTGTGTGTCTGTGTGTGTACTCCTGCCATCCCGTGTGTGTGTGTGTGTACTTTTGCCATCCCGCAGGAGATGCGGAGACACCCGTATAGATTTTTTTTCCTGTATTGGAAATCCCATTCCCAACCTTAGGCAAATGTGGCAAACACATGTCAATGAAAGCAGCCTGCTGACATGGCAGTGCAAGTCAAAGTGCTGAAGTAGCAGTGCATAGTATAGTGCTTATGTGGAAAAAAAACCCTATCACAAATGACCAATCTGTGTAACATAACCAGACCAGTCTATTAACTAGAACCTGGGTTAACCTAACTATACTGCAATTAGACTATTTCAAAACAAAAAACAAAGCCAAAAAAAAAAAGGGGGGGTAGTTCTTTGTTGAGATATCGAGCTCCACTCGTGATATGCCAGGGTGACCGTTGTGCATTTATGTCACCGACTTGTTAGCTGCAGATGCGGTTGGTACACCGCCCATGAATAATAGCTGGATGACAGCTATCCTTATGTACTCTAGTTTGTGGCTCAGTTAGTATGCCGCCTTAGTTAGCTGAGTTTGGTTTGAGACCCACATATAGGGTTCTTATATTTCCTTGTACTAGAGTTCTTTTGGCTTTCACAACTAAGAAGAGGAAAATTGTTTTCAGCCTCCACCTTTGTGTGTATTCCCCCA
Organism: Dipteris shenzhenensis; assembly: GCF_047967505.1. Taxonomy (NCBI): domain Eukaryota; kingdom Viridiplantae; phylum Streptophyta; class Polypodiopsida; order Gleicheniales; family Dipteridaceae; genus Dipteris; species Dipteris shenzhenensis. Next base: position 31,679,880 of record NC_141610.1, on the reverse strand, counting down.
TTGTGTATGTGAGAAAGCCGCAAGTGAGACTCCTTCCTTCTCTCCCACTATCTTCACATGGTATCAGAGCCTGCTTCGTGGTAAGGAGCTTAAGAAACCAAACCAAGTTCGCGGTGTCCTGGTAAGAGGACCAGTGTTGCTTTCCTTTTTTGAGTTTGGGAGCAAATCTCTACAGGTAGCACAGTCGAAAAGTGCAAGAGTGCATTGCCTCAGATTGAGATGCCCTTCGCGGTGTGGCGAGAGGGCAGTATATGTTGCGGGAGATGGCGAAGCCCTTGGTGACTTTATTTTTCTGATTCGATGCCATTTCGGGTCCCGTTTTGGAGGCAGAAGTTCTCTGCAAGCACTAAGAAAAAGGCCTTGTTTTTTATGTGCGACCACTGCTCTATAGGTCGGTGAAAAGTTGCCACAGCAATTGCATCGTATGCCTATGTGCAAAGATATTGGGAGTTACAGAATCATCCTTATTGCCTATTCATGCAAAATCGTCACTAGGAAGTGACTGTGTGGTCAAATACCACTTTCGTCACTTTTGCAGATTTGCCCTTGTCAGGCAGAAGCTGTGTTTTTTGCAGTGACAGAATATTTTATAGTGTTTTGTAATGGCGTCTGATTCTCTTTTCACTGAAAAGCTTGACAAGAACAACTTCCAAGCATGGAAGCTTAGAATGACGAATTTCCTTATGGGAAAAGGCTATTGGGAGTTCATTACAGGAAATGAAGAAGAACCAGTTCTTCCTAATGTTCCCAATCAACAGGAAATGCAGGCATTTAAAGGATGGCATGAGAGAGCCAGAAAAGTTATGTACTAGCTGTCTATCAATATTTCAGATTCTATGATTGTGCATATTCAGGATGCAAGTACGCCAAAGGAGGCATGGGTTACTTTGGCAAAAATGTATAGCACAAATACGCAAGCCAAGAAAATGCAACTCAAGTAGGAGTTGCACAATGTGCAGAGAGAAAATATGAGCATCAATGACTACCACATGAAGGTGAAGAAAATTCCAGATGCACTTGCTTCCATTGGGTCGCCAGTGGAAGATGATGATTTAGTTTCTGTGACCTTGAATGGTCTAGGAAAGGATTATGCACAGTTCCAGACATCCATTGCCGTCCGTGAAAAATTTTCTGATTTTGAGGAGTTGTTTGCTCTTGTAATTTCTGAAGAGCAGAGAAATGGTGGTGCATCTTCTTCAACAAGAACTTCAAAAGAAACGGTCTTCTACTCAAATGCTGGAAGAGGTACAAGCAGAGGTAGAGGAGGCCGATCTGGAGGCCGTGGTAGAAATCAAAATATGCAGCAAACTCAAGAAAACCAAACCTATGGAGGAGGACGTCGTAACTCTAGAGGCAGGGGAAGCCAAAGAGGTTGTGGTGGATGGCAGAGAGGCCAAAATGCAAATAGCAATGTTGAATGCTACTACTATGGTAAAATGGGTCATATGGCTAAAGACTGCTATAAAAAAAAGAATGACATCCTGAATGGAAAATTGCAGCAAGGGAATTATGCATCTTCTAGTAGACAGGGTGATGACAGAAATGAGCATCTGTTTATGGTGTAGCACATGACCAATTCTGTGACAAGTGCATAAGAAACAAATGATGTGTGGTATGTTAACTCAGGTGCATCAAACCACATGACAGGTCATGCAGAATTGACGCAGGATGGAAGGAAAATGGAAAGACCAGGATTTGTGGAGATTGGTGATGATACTGGACATCCTATTGTGCAGATTGGTAAAATTCCTTTGTCTATGCTGGATGGGAAAAATAAATACCTGTCTGATGTATTTCATGTCCTGAACATCACCAAGAACCTGGTTTCTATTGGTCAAATGGTTGAGCAGGGCTTGCAGGTCAGATTTAATCCTCATGGATGCTTTGTTGAGGACATGAAAAATAACGGTCGCTTGATAGAAAAAGGAAAGAAGAAGGGCAGGAGGTTTACGTTGGATGCAGACATGCCTGAATTGAGTGCAGCAATGTTTGCACATGGGACCGGTGTAGTTACAAATATTGATATCTGGCATAAACGCATCGGTCATGTTAATGTACAGTGACTTAAATCAATGCAAGCCCAAAATATTATTGCAGGATTGCCTGAATTCAAGGTTGCAGAAATGCATTAGGTATGTGAGGCCTGTCAATTTGGAAAACAGGCAAGGAAACCATTTCCTAGACATGTTCAAGAGAGTAAGAAGCCATTGGAATTAATCCACTCTGATGTGTGGACTACTAAAGCTGCATCTATTGGAGGCTGTCATTATTTTGTCACTTTTATTGATGACTACAGCAGAAAAGTTTGGGTGTATTTTATGAAAAAGAAAAGTGAAGTGTTTGGGCATTTCAAAGCTTTTAAAGCAATGGTTGAAAAAGAAACAGGCTTGCAAATAAAATGCCTAAGGTCACATGGAGGGGGAGAGTACCTCTCAAATGAGTTTGCAAGGTTCCTGCAAGAGCATGGTATAAAGCAGCAATATTCATGCAGTCATACCCCACAGCAAAATGGACTTGCAGAAAGGAAAAACAAGCATATTGGAGAGGTATCTCGGGCCATGCTAAATGAAAAAGACCTACCAGATTATTATTGGGCTGAAGCAGTTGCTACAGCAGTTTACATAATGAACAGGACTCCCACTGCAGCAATACATGGCATGACGCCAGAGGAGATGTATACTGGTAGGAAACCAGATATTTCTCATTTGAAAATTTTTGGTTGCATTGCCTATGTTTATGTGCTAGATGAGTTGAGGTCCAAGTTGGATCCAAAAGCTGAGAAGTGCATCTTTATTGGTTATTCTCTGCATCAAAAAGGGTATAGATGCTATAACCCTTCTACTCGTAAGTTTACAGTGAGCAGAGATGTTGTTTTTGATGAGATGAGCAGCTAGTATAAACCAGTAAATATGATTGATGATGTAGATGCACAAAATGGTAATGCTGCACAGAATTCACGGCAGCAATCACAAAATATTAGTGGACCTGGAGTGTCCTCTAGCAATGGTTCACATACTTCACCATGGACAAGTAGATTGAGATCAGGAGAATCTCCTCAAAGCAAGCAGATAGTGGTATGCAGGTATCACGAAAAGGAAAAGAGAAGGTAGATCAGCCCATGTTTGATGTGAATGCAGGTCACTCTTATGTGGATGGTGAATCTAGTGACTCAGAACAGAGCATTGATGATGAGTTGGGTATTCCCTCTGTTGTTACACCTGGAGTAAGGCAGACCAGGGATGTTTTGAGAGCACCTGGAAGTGAGCCTATTTTGCACAGGTCTACCAGAGCTAGGTATCCTATGGATAGGCTGAAATATGATGGATTTATAGCCATTCACTATGCCTATATGGTCAAAGTGATACAAGAATCAGAACCCATTTCTTTTGAGCAAGCCATGGGAAAAGAAAAATGGGAGAAATCCATGGATGAGGAAATGGATGCCTTGGAAGCAAATACTACATGGGAATTGGTGCCTTTGCCTAAAGACAAGAATGCAATTGGTTGTAAGTGGGTTTATAAGGTGAAGCACAATGCAGATGGTTTTGTGAACAGATACAAGGCGAGATTAGTTGTCAAGGGGTATGCACAGACATATGGCATTGATTATGAAGAAACATTCAGTCCGGTTGCAAGGATGGCAACTGTAAGAGTAGTCATTGCTATGGCTGCATCAAAGGGATGGTCTTTACATCAGATGGATGTAAAGAATGACTTCTTGCATGGTGATTTGCAAGAAGAGGTCTTTATGGAGCAGCCATCAGGTTATGTTCATGCTATTCATCCTGAGTTTGTTTGTAGGTTGACGAAAGCCTTGTATGGCTTGAAGCAAGCACCTAGAGCATGGTTTGACAAGATAGGACAGTATCTTGTCACTATTGGCTTTTAGATTTCCAAGGCAGATTTCTCACTTTATGTGAGAAAAATAGAGAAAGGTATTATGCTGCTTGTCATTTATGTTGATGATTTGATCATCATAGGCGATAGTGATGAAGCTATCCTTCATTGGAAAATGCTATTGAAGCAGAAGTTTGAGATGAAGGATTTGGGAGAGCTGCGTTATTTCTAGGGCATTGAGCTGATTAGATCACCAAGTGGGATACGGCTCTTGCAGAGGCAGTATGGATTGGACATGCTGTCCAAATATGGGATGACAGGCTGTAAGCCTACTTCAGTTCCTTTGGAGCAGAATGTGAAGCTGAGCACAGATGCAGGTGAGCTTCTGAAAGACCCTACTATGTACAGACGCATAGTAGGAAGTTTGATTGATATGACTATTACCAGGCCAGATTTGAGCTATGCTGTTGGATTGGTAAGTCAGTTTATGCAGGCTCCAAGGAAACCGCATTTGGATGCGGCTAGACGCATACTCAGGTATGTGAAGTCCACATTGTAGTATGCACTATTTTATGAGACTGGGGTTCAGATACAGTTGCATGGATACACCGATGCTGATTGGGCTGGTAGTATTTCTGATAGACGATCTACCAGTGGATATGTGTTCTCTTTTGGGAGTGCTACAGTCACTTGGAGTAGCAAGAAACAGCCTACAGTTGCCTTGTCAACCACAGAGGCTGAGTACAGGGGTGCAACAATGGCTGCATGTGAGGTAGCTTGGTTGCATAAGCTACTTTATGATATGCATCAGTCTATAGATGGGACACTTGTCATTTATTGTGACAACATGAGCAGTATACACTTGGCAAATAACCCAGTCTATCATGCTAGAACAAAGCACATTGAGGTGCATTATCACTATGTGTGGAAGAAGGTTTTACTAGGTCTTATTGATCTAGTTTATGTCAGCACAGAGGATCAGGTAGCTGACATATTCACGAAGGCATTGGGCGTAGAGAAGCTGTGCAAGTTCAGAGACCTGCTTGGCATGCAAGAATTGGGATTGAGCTCGAGGGGGAGTGTTGAGATATCAAGCTCCACTCGTGATATGCCAGGGTGACCGTTGTGCATTTATGTCACCGACTTGTTAGCTGCAGATGCGGTTGGTACACCGCCCATGAATAATAGCTGGATGACAGCTATCCTTATGTACTCTAGTTCGTGGCACAGTTAGTATGCCACCTTAGTTAGCTGAGTTTGGTTTGAGACCCACATATAGGGTTCTTCTATTTCCTTGTGCTAAAGCTCTTTTGGCTTTCACAACTAAGAAGAGGAAAACTATTTTCAGCCTCCACCTTTGTGTGTATTCCCCCATTGTGTATGTGAGAAAGCCGCAAGTGAGACTCCTTCCTTCTCTCCCACTATCTTCACATTCTTATCTATCAATACTTAAATCATAGAATTATTGATAAATAAAGAAATTTGCATGCCTTTGAATAGAAAAAGGGAAGTCGAATGCATTTCAGAGACTAGTTGCAGCACCCAAAAAGGGGCAACACTATAGTGGATGCTTAAGAAAAATTGGGGGTTTATGCCTTGAGTTGACAGCGAGCTATTGGCACAAATCTGGATTAAGTCGTGGATGCAAAACACCTCTTGCTAAGGCACTTTCACTTTGAAAAGAAAAGATTGTGTGCATTGGTTTACTAGTCACTGTCTGGGAGCTGACAAGTTTCAAATCAAGTTTAGAAAGATGGCTTCACAAGCTCCCCAAGTCAGACGCAGGAAGAGAGCATCCAAACTATCAAGGAGAGTTCTTACATAGAGTTGCTTGCTCAACTAACAGAGGCAAGAAGGGATCCTTTGTTTTCTAGATTAGAACATCCGCATGTAGAGGAAAGGCCAATGAAAGATCCCTCTGAAGCAACCCAGAAGGAGTCTAGTAGTAGCAAGAGATCCTTGAGTATAGCTCCTACTCTTCCTTCAAATGATGTATCCAAGAAGAGTAAGAAGGCTCATCATGAGGATATGAAAATGAGAAAAGGAGATAGCCAAGAAAAGAGTTCACATTCTAGGAAGAAGGCGGCCAGACATCATCATACAAAATTCACAAACACAAGGTGAGGTAGATTATTAGTGTAAAAATTTTAGATACATAAGAAAATACTATCACTTATTGTAAAATATACAAAATTCACAAACACAAGGTGAGGTAGATTATTTAGTGTCAAGGGGATTCGTCTTCAAGAGTTCAAAATGCTCCAAAGTCCATCGCATTCATCGAAATCCCAATTTTGTCATAATCCTCTTTTAGTTTTGACTAGTTAGACTTTGGAAGTCATTAATATCATCCGTCCTTTCTTATATTCAAGAAAGCTACATTCCATTATATAACTTACCTAGGAATCGAGTAACTTTTGGAGATAATACGTCCTACATCCATTCTTCCTCTAGAGCCATAGTCGAGATACAATTTTCAAACCAAACATTCCTTGTCCCAACTACTATGCCACATAACTATTTGACTTTAGGTTGTGATTAGTTACTTGAACAAGAGGCCATGATTGACTTTAAGTCCAAATCTCTCAAACTTCTAAATTCACCACCCATCCCTTGGTTAGTATCTACAACGCATCAGTCCCATGTTGAGAGTTGTGGTGCCATGAGCACATGTAGAGAAAAGGTATGAGTAAAGGGCAAGCTACCACATGGCATGGAGGAAATATCCCACATGTGAGCAAGCATATGGATGTAAGTACCCTCACCTATAAAAGGGAGGTTCATTTGAAGTAATATCAATCAAGCACTTTGCACTATCTCAAGATTCTCTTTATGAGTCCAAGCTAATCTATCTTGGAACCTAATTGACTTGAGTTATAGATCATGATCACTCTTAGAATTCATGCACCTTAGATTAGTGTTGTCATTAGAGTAGATTAGGGTCCACAGGAGAGCTTGGTCCATGTGCTTTCACATGGTATTAGAGCTTAGGTCCTAGCTCTTCTATATTAGATGTAGATTTTTGATTGAAAGTTCTCTTCTACTCTGAGAAATTTTTGTCATGCATTAGAAATTTCCGTTCGTATTTCTTGAAAGGTTCATGAGTGATTCCTTTGTGAAAAGAGGGTGAGTTCTTCTTCTCTTCCGAAGAGAGAGATCCCTTGTGAGAGAGAGATCTACTCTCCTCCTATTCCGAGCGGAGAGATGGGCAACAACTAGCAAGTAGCCTCACCAATGAGCCATCCTCGCATATTCCAAACCGCACATGCTCCTGGTAGCTGCTTCTGTCCATCAAGGGTAATGGGCACTCTTGCTCCATAGGTGCTCCATTCATCGATGTGACTCAACGGACTAGCAGAGACAGCTGCATGTAGCCCAATCCTCGTCTGCAAAGCCTACTCAACACTCATCAATGCTCATCTCCAAGCAGCTTGTTGAGGCTCCTACACCTCCAACTGATAAACCAGCTCTAGCCACATCAATTCAGTAGCGCTCCAACTACCTCTCAATGAGCTACAGACGATGCTGCATATGTCAACAGCTACAGATGATCGCCATCTCTCTAATAGTGCCTCAGCCTTCCCATAGAGCATCGTAGGTAAAGAAGGAGGCCAACTACTTGTGTTTGCTCTTACTAAGCATTGTAGCTGAAGAAGGAGGCCAGCTGGGAAGTCTACAACTCCATATGGCCTCCACCACATCTGCATACAACCACCTCTTAGCAGCAACCCAATCGAAGGCCAGCAGACTAGCAACTCTCAGTCCTTCACCGTTCGATGTAAGCTTCTCCATCCACAGCATCCGGGCTTCCATGAGCACCATGCAATGACCACTGAAGCCGATGAATCCATTCCAAGCCTGAGAGACCTTGCAACTTTCAACTACTCCAGCCTCAAACTGGTCGACCAGCCTTGAACGGTTGTGCTCCCACAAGGAGCTCTCAGCAGCGCATCTATGCTAGCCCAACTCTCTGACACTCCTTGCTCTGTGATTGCGCAACAAAACTGCTGAGCTCCTCTGTCAATGCAGCTCGCAGCTCTTGAGCTCCTCCGTCGCCATCGTCACAGAAGGCTCAAAGCTCTTCTTTCTTCCTTCTCCAAGGCTTACCTTAGGCCACGTGGTAGATAAGGTGCTCAAAAATTAACTATGGTTAGGTTCAATTGCTGGATTAATTGAACTATGGTATAGTTTGTGTAACCTTAGGTTAACTAAGTTGGGTTAAAAGGTCACCATAGTGCCACCTAAGCACAACAACCCTTGCTAAGCATAGTATGAAATTTTGCATGTGAATCCCTATGCCACATTAGCAAAGGCCTTCTCTTCTTCACAGAAACTTTGACAAGGCATAACTTGCAATCTAGGAGGAATTTGCACATGCTCCAAAAGGGAAAAATAACAGGTTTTTTGAGCTCTACGCACTGTCAACTCAAATTTTCTGTATGCAATTAGACAGTTCCAGATTTGAAAGTATCATCAACTGGTAAGACCTTTGCAATGGCGATATGCACCCCAACTGTTGAGAAGTTCACGGGGGAAGGATTTCACACATGGTCTACACAAATGAGGTATCTCCTGATGCACCAAAAGCTTTGGAAGACTATAAAAGAAGACATACCCACAACACAAAATGATGCGTGGAAGGAAAAAGACGAAGCAGCACTATCACTCATTGGATTACACTTGGATCCAAACATAATTCATCATATAGACTATAAGGATCATGCCAAGGATGCATGGGATGAGTTGAACACAGTGTTTGGTGCAAAAGCCAAAAACTAAGAAATCCATCTTAAGATTGAATTCTATGGTATGCACATGGGCTTCAATGAATCCATGGCACAATTTGTCAACAAAATCAAAAGCATTATGACCCAACTAAAGGCATAAATGCAAAAGTAGGGCAGAAAGATGCACTTGCAATTCTCCTTAAAAGCATGCCTACAAAGTACAGTGCACTAACAACCACTTTGAAGAATTTTCCAGATCCAAAGTTTGAGGAATGTGTATCCTCTCTTCTTGAAAAAGAAAGAGAGTTGAAGGCATCGGCATTGACATCGACATCGACATCTACACGCAACAGCTATAATGAAGAACAAGCACTATTTAGTAAAACATCAACAAAGTGCTACCATTGCGGAAGGATGGGTCACTGTCAAAGTGACTGCAGACAGAAGAACAAACCAAAGTGTCACCATTGCAAGAAGCTGGGACACAAGGAAGAAGATTGTAGATTGAAGAACCAGCAGATCAACTACACAGCATCGTCATCAAGCCATGAGCCAAAAGGTGACATCAATGAAATGTATTGAGAAACAAAAAAAAACATTGCCAACCTTGCCTATATTTTGTAAATCAAACCTGACCACTTGAGAGTAGCTATGTAAGCACCCCGAGGAGGATTTGATCTTGTAACTCACATTTGACCACCTTGCAGTAGCCAAAGTATCATGGCACCAAGGGGAGGTGTTGAGAGTTGTGCCATGAGCACATGTAGAGCAAAGGTATGAGTAAAGGGCAAGCTGCCACATGGCATGGAGGAGATATCCCACATGTGAGCAAGCATATGTATGTAAGTACCCTCACCTATAAAAGGGAGGTTCATTTGAAGTAATATCAATCAAGCACTTTGAACTATCTCAAGATTCTCTTTATGAGTCCAAGCTAATCTATCTTGGAACCTAATTGACTTGAGTTATAGACCATGATCACTCTTAGGATTCATCCACCTTAGATTAGTGTTGTCATTAGAGTAGATTAGGGTCCACAGGAGAGCTTGGTCCATGTGCTTTCACATCCCACGTGTCATCATGTGTAATTCATGAAGAAATTTAGATATAGGCTCAAGTACAAAAACTATTACACCAACTCCCATGCGCATTTGCAAGTGATAGACCGACCACTACAACAGCACAAGTATGTTATGAAATCCCAACAATTGGCTCAAGAACTCCAAGCGCACATCGTCAACGTCATGATATCTAAGATTGCGCTTCAAGTTTAAATCTAGAACCTTAATGTGGAGCTTGCAAAGCTTCAAGAACACCATTCTACTATTCAAGCTATGTACAAGGCATTGTAGACCTAGCAAGAGAGCTAGAGCACAACTCCAAGATGTTTGCTGACGAAGAGTTATAGAAACTGGGGTCTTGCTGCAAAATCATAGCATAAAAAGATCAAGTGGATGGAGGCAGCAGAGTTGGACACCTAGTCTGATCAAGCAAAGATTGATGCACTCACATGGTAAATAATTCAATTTGAGATGACTTGGCCCAATGGCACCAACATGCTAAGGTTCTTATCCAAATCCAAGACTTGGTTATTGCTCCGCTATTGCTCTCAATTTTTCATACAAGCAACCCCCCAAGCTATAATGAGGCTATAATGCTGACATGTGGCCAATGACCATGATGGCACTATCAGATCCCACGGCCCTCAATCAATCACATCAAAGGTGGCATCCTCTACCCAATGAGCACCTACAAGACCACTACAATAAAAACAACTATGGGCTCTAAGGTGGCCCCCATGGGGCAAGGCAAAAATAGGTAGCGGTCTAGGTTGCAACTTCCAATGAGCAGTCCGTGTACACACATTTATTTTTCACCACAACTCTAGCTCTTGAGAGGACTAGCTTGCTTGCCCATTTGAATCTTAGCTAGTCTCTCCCTTCCACAAGCACCTATGGTGCCCACTCGATGTACCCACCTATCACTTCATCCCTTGGTTATTGGGCTAACATGGCCACCTAGATCATTACTTCCAAATCCAATAGAGGTGCTACTTAAGGTAGAGGCCCTCCTTGCATGCCTAGAAGTCCAAGTTGCTGCTATTCCACTCTTGCACTATTTCCCCCCTCCTACCTATTGCTATTACACTCCCTCAGTCCCTCTTATAAACCATCTTGGGGCAGGAGAGGTTTAACATCGGTTACCAACCTTGGTAGTGGAAATAGGGACCCCCTTTCCCACATGCATACCAATCACTAGATCAAGTGATCCCCTTCAACAACCTACCAAATGAGGCCATCTTGTATGATCACATGAATAGTGAGTATGCTTTGGCAGTGAAGGCCATAGAAAAGTAGAAGCGAGAGAAAGAGCTATACAAGGTTGAGAGGTGGGTCGTCATCGAGTAGATTGCAGCTCTACACATGCCCACCACCCAACACCTGCCCTACCCTCGTATGTTAACTGACTCCTATGCTACGTGGAACAAAGAGGGTCATCTAGCCCATAAATGCTACAATTATAAGTTTTCCCACCACCTTGGTGTTGTTGACACTGACGGGACACTGACATGGTGCATGTCATTTAGCAGTGAAGGAGGAGTTGTGCATCTACCTTGACAAGGCCCCGATCAGCAGCCTCAATGCCTTATACCCATGGCTAGCTAGGCTTAACTTGGGTTGGATAATGCCTTATCATTTTCAAGACCATGACGGAGCAATAGGGGAATCATTTGCTATGCAGCACTATGGTTTCACAACCATAAACCCCCTTTGAAAATTATGTAAAAGACGTTAGTAGCATGCAAACATCCACACACGTGGCACATATGGCCCATCCACTTCAAAGACCACTGGTGGGTACTTGCTGGTCCTAGGCTACCCTTAGTTTCCTTGGGGTGTTCAGCCATGTGACAAGGACTCAAACAATGCTAGGTTAGGGGAAAATGTTAACCCCAAAGACAATGAGTGTGAAGGATGTGGTGCACGTAGCAAATGTGGTGAGTAGACAAAGGTAAGTGGTTAGGTGGTTTAGCACACCAGTTTATAACACCAAAGAGATCACAGATGGAGTATTGATGTTGCAAAATTAGCCAAAGTAATGGGACCAACACACTTTTTCTTCATGAGGCAAACAATAATGAGAAGGCAGCTGATATTGATGCTGACATTGTTGTTGATGATATTGGTGGCTAGAGATGAGGTGAAAGTTAGTTGTGAGAGTGAGAGTTAGTGAGAACTTCTATCACTTGTATGCACAAAGCATCAGTGTATGTAATACCATGCATAGATAGGGTGATTCTAATGGCTTTGAGCCTGTTTTGGATAATAAAAGTCTATCTTTTCCCTACTCTGTCTTTTCCTCGGTTCTATCGTATGCTCATTTTACCAATTTTCATATGATTCTTTCCATGTTACAATACCTTGGTTTCTAGTAGATGCTTGATTTCCCTACAACCAAGCACTAGTAGGGAATTAGGCTTGCCATAGAGTACAAGAGAGGGCATCATGGTGTGCAGATGAACCACACCAAGCACCTAAGTGCTGGTCAACTAAGGAGAGGGAAAAAGATTGTCAACATATGTATGTATGCAATATGTCCCAATTAATTTTGTTCTTTAAGCTCAAAGCCCTAAACCATCATCTCGCATTGCCATCTAGGCTCAAACCAAAAGCATTAACCATATCTAGGTCTCCAATATCAATGAATGTTTAACATATCTATTTGAATCTTTCCACATGGGATACTGGGGTGTCCTTCACCCAAGAATTTGGTGATTAACTATGATATTTTGATTGGTATACTCTTTCAAGAATTAGATTCCCACCCTATAAACATCAAAGGCATGGTCCCCCTTCCTAAAGCTTATAGTAGGATTCTCATAGCCTCATTAAAAACTATAGTCTATGTAACAGGATGGTTTGGTGGATATGGTGACCCTGATCTATTCATGGGTTGTACAAGTTGAGGGTTCCAAGAGTTGGGTGGTTGGACAAATGTGGGGGTTGTAGAACCCAACCCACTAGGCATTGAAATTGTGTCTCAAGGCTAATTAGGCCTAATGGGTTGCATCAAAGGTTCCCTAAGGATTGGTATATTTACATTGGGCATAGGCCTATATGGAGCAGTTTTATATAGAGAGAGAGTGCCTCCCGTGCCTTCTTTCCAAGATGGATATGGTGGAGCTGATGAGATATCTCAAGGTGTATGCCTCAAGCACACCTTGGTTTCTATGTGTGAGTGCTAGAGGCACAGTTAGGTGCCCACAAGCACAGTTAGGTGGTGGAGAGCCACATAGGATGATTGAGAGAATCTAGGAGCAGATTGAGGAGATGATTGTGGAGCTTTGAAGTCATCAGTGATGTCAGTGAGCATGTATGAGGTGCCTACTTAAGGACCTCACTCTTCTTCATTCCATAATGCAAGTATTCCAAGTTTGTGTCCATTCTTTGCTTTCCTTTCAGCTTACCAACATGGTATCAGAGCCCTTTGATCCCCCTTGAGCCCATTTCTGCCACATCATCATCTTCTTCTTCATCTTCTTCTTCTCCATTTTCCTCTTTCTTCCCAAAATCTTTGAGAGCTTGGTTCTCCACCTACAAACGACCATTGCCCAAACCCTCTGAGCTGGAAACTCCTCTAGTATGGGCGAACTCCCACCTGCAAGCAATTGAAGAAAAAACGTTTGTGGTGGCTGCCATTCCCCAAACAGCGCATTTTTTGCCATTTCTTCTATTGCTCAATACTCCCTGCCTGCTCTACCATTGCCTGAGCCCTCTTAGGAGTAGATGGGCGACCTCAAGACAAAGATTTTGAGCCATTTTTCAGCTCATTTGGTTTAGTAACGAGGGAGAAATCGTCAAAACTCAGGTTCAGCCTGTAGCAACTCCCCCGGGCAAAAGTGCGCACCATTTCGTCCAACCTCTGTGCTAGACTCTCTCTGGTATATGAGCTTTCTTTTGCTTCAGAAAGCCCTCTTTTCCTTGCTTTGAAGAGTGAGCTACAAGCCCTCCAACCTCAGCCTTTTAGTTTTGACAGTTTTGGACAAGTTTTTGAAGATGATGCTACATAAAATGCTACTCTAGCATTTCTGGTTTTTTGAAACTTTCAATAACTTCAGTACAAATGTGGCTTCAGTTTTGTTTTGAATTGCTAGACCTGGTTTTGATTGGAAAGTATTCATTTTAGCCACTTCTATGAAGCATGTAAGAAGAAGCATCATTGATTGAATATTGGTCACTAGTCTTTGCTACATCAAAAGTGCTCATATTTTGGAAGTCTTTCAGTTATTTTTTGCCTTGTAAGAGAGATAGACACTGCCCAATATCTGGGTTAGACCCTCTCATGGCTACCCTATTGAATCTAGAGAAGTTCAATGGAAAGGGCTTCCACACATGGCAGATGAAGGTGAAATTTGCATTGATGAGGGAGAACTTATGGGGACTTGTTGTCAAACCTACTCCTACCGCTTCTTCTACGGCCTCCAATGCTGGAGAATCCTCAACTCCGACACGACCGGCAAGGGATCCAGCTAGAGAAGAAAAAGCATATGGTATCATTGCTCTTGCTTTAGGAGATGATTATATTCACCATATCTCTGACTTGGAGTCTCCTTCAGAAGCTTGGCAGAAGCTTGACATGATTTTTGGTGCTAGCTCTCACATCTCTAAACTATCACTTAAAATCTCTTTCTTTGAATTGAAGATGGCTAGTGGTACTACTTTAGCAGCTCATGTCAACTATATGCGGAGTCTTATGACTCAATTAGCTTCTATCAACTCTCCTATTACTCCAGATGATGCTATGGCAGTGTTACTTAAGAGTATGCCTGAAGAATATGATCACATAGTTACCACTTTGAAAAATCTTCCGAATCCTAATCTTGAAGGTATTATCTATGCCCTCCAAGAAGAAGAAAGGCATATGGAGCTCAGGAAAGGCAATGACACTGTTTATGCTGTAAAAGTCCAACGGCAAATATACCCCTTGCAATCACTGTGGAAAGACAAATCACCTTTCAAAGGACTGCTTCAAAATAAATCCATGCAAGCACTGTGGCAAGAACAACCATAATGAGAAGTTTTGCAGAGCCAAAGCAAAGACAGAAAATGCAAATCTACTTTCAGTTGATGAGCCTCCACAAGATGAGGCATCCTTTGAAGATTATGCATTTTAAAACATCTCTATGTATGCTCCAGATCTCTCTTTTTATGTCAAGGTACTCAGCCTGGATAGTCCTCCAAAATGAATGAAATAAACTATTGTGTTTTGTGTGTTTTGTAAACACCTCTGGTCACCTTATGATGTAGGCCATGTGTATGTTTTGCTCCGTGGTACCTCCTGCAGACATTGTGTGCATGTACATGCAGGGGAGATAACCATTGGAAGGTCTTTTTGTATCCCTTTTTGTTTACCTTACACCCAAGGGAACCCTTGCTAGCACGAGAACCTAGCCATAGATTTATCCTTGACCACCATGAGATGGCATGAGAAACTATGAGACTAGATGTATCCTTGACATAGCCTGAGGCATTCCCTTGAGGGGGGGTTTGATGGGATATCTCAAGGTGTATGCCTCAGGCACACCTTGGTTTCTATGTGTGAGTGCTAGAGGCACAGTTAGGTGCCCACAAGCACAGTTAGGTGGTGGAGAGCCACATAGGATGATTGAGAGAATCTAGGAGCAGATTGAGTAGATGATTGTGGAGCTTTGAAGTCATCAGTGATGTCAGTGAGCATGTATGAGGTGCCTACTTAAGGACCTCACTCTTCTTCATTCCATAATGCAAGTATTCCAAGTTTGTGTCCATTCTTTGCTTTCCTTTCAGCTTACCAACAAGAGCTTGGGACATTGAGAATCTGGGCAAAGGGGTTTTTATTGGCTCGTTTTGTTCATTGGGAATCTGGCCTCCCATGCCTTTTGCCCAAGATGGATATATAGAGTGCCTCCCATGCCTTCTACCTAAGGTGGATATAAGAAGTGCCTCCCATGCCTTCAACCCAAGATGGATATGGTGGGGCTTGGGACATTGGGAATCTGGGCAACAAATTCTTCTATTGGCTTGTTGGGATATCCATTTATCCTTCTTATCCCTATGGTTAATAGTCTTGTGGCACTCTGGGGCTCTATCCACACTCTTTCTACCTTAAAAAGGAATCCATTATGTCTATTGGTTGAGTCAGCCTGAACCTTCCCATCATATTTGAAAAGATTTCTCATATCCAGGATGCTATGGTGGAAAGGGGTAGGGGATTGACGATGAACTGAGCTAGAATTTAGAGCAATTGAGGTTGCAACATTTGAGATTTCACCCATTTCTCTATTAAAACTCATGGACTCCATGGAGCTGGATATACAATTTGGGCGGTTTGTGCATAGAGAGTGAGTTAAGGACTAAAGTTGTGGATTGGACTAATGCAAAGTTGGGTAGGGTAGCTGGACAAAATGTTATTTGAAGCACTATTTTTTGGTTGAGGCTCTATTGTAGGAACTGTACCAGACCTTAGGTGCATGTATATGAAGCAATGTGTGTGACCCACACAGACAAGTCCTTCCACACATAATTTTCCAAAATTATGAATTCAACATGATGACTTAGACTTATTTCAATGGGCATGAGTTGGAAATTGCATTGGCTTAGCCTTAACTCAACATGATGGATATAATCTCCCAGTGATGATGTCCCATTCAAAAAATTTTAGTATCTTATGATTTTTTTAAGTGATTCAATTGAAATTTTAATAACTGGGTCACACTTGAGGGAAATTTCTATCTCAGCTTCTTGGAATGTGATCTCAACAATTTGAGGTATTCATTCTATTTGATGGTCGTTCAATACAATTTAGGGTTATAAGTGAACGTCTTAGTCAGAATTGGTCAAACGATCCAAATTTCATTTCAAATGATGGGTGCTAATTTAGTGTGCTAAGTTAATTGTAACTAAGTGGACACTAGATTGCTAATTTAGTGGTCTATTAATTAATTTTATTTCCATAGGCATTGCATTGTAACTCAATAGGGCATTGAGTTAAGCTATCTCAATGGCATTGACTTAGTGCTAACTCTGTATGATCGATGAGCTGGCACATTTAATGCCCTAGCTCGTAGTTGGTGAAAATGTTAGAGTTAGGTGGTGTCAGGATAACTCAGTGGGTTGAGTTACGAATTATGTGCATTGAATTATATTTCATTGGGTTGCTCCTAACTTCTTAAGGACTTCCTACATGATTTTTCCAACCTAATTTTGATCATTTTCTATGAAATATGGTTTTATGGAGGGCTTCTTGACTCTTGGGGGTGCTATATCACCTACTTGTCCTAATGAAATCAACAAACAACAAAACATAACAAATTTTTAAGCACAACGTGGGTGTATCTTGTCCGTAATCCAAAATATTACATCTCATTAGCGTCTCACATGCTAGGCAAAACTCACCCATGCACTCTTCTTGCTTACTTTTGAGAGGGATTTCCAGCATTCCCTCTCAATGCCAACATTTTAGTACTTACATGTTGAGAATTGAATATAAGATTACATAGCATGTGGCAATAATATGTTATTAATATGCCAAAGTTTTGTGTATTCTTCACTGACCAACCCGTCTCCCTTTGTGCTTATCCACAAAGAAATGAACTACCTCAGTCCATGGAGCTGAGCCTTTGAAAAGCTTAGGAATCCATTTCAATAGCAAAGCCAAATTTCTTAGCCCCATATCCGGCACAAGCAGGCCTCCCTACAATTTTGTCAGCTTAAGTGGTTCCCATGGGAAATAATGAACCCAGTGTGCACGTACCTCCTCATCCCACAAGAATGCTCTAAGCAGCTGAATCTCAATTTCTCACTAGTAGCACTGCCTAAAATAACACATTGAATCCATATTAGTGGTCAAGAAAATTAAAACATGAGTCAATAGCACAATCCTTGAATTCCATGACAAGAGGTCCAATCCATGCCAATATTGGAATTTTTTATTCAAATGATCCTTTAATACGGTCCTTAAACCAATGAAATCTTTGTCTGAGGGTTAGCACCAAACCCAAGGGAGTCCCCCAAATGCCAAATTATTTATCCTCTCAGGACCCATTTCACATAAAGGTTTGTTGTCCAATTAGGAAGGGGATCCAATGCTGTCCTGATAGCAAACATTTTTCTCAAGCTATAAAGTGACCCTGAGGCATTGCAAAAGCATTGTAGGACCTAAAACAACTGATCAATATTATCTTTGGACTCATGAGCAAAGGCAACTAGTTCATTAGTGAAAATCTGAGAACAAAGGATTTTCCCAAGGGGAGGCACACCCCTTTGATACCACCATGGGCAATCTCATTCTTAAGCAAACCAATCAGAGGCATTGTGCAGAGGGAAACTAGTAGGGGAACCCTTGCAATTGAACCTTCCCACAACCACACCGTTCAAACATAGTATGGCAGTGGCATTGCCAAAAAGAGTGGACACATCTTTCCCAAATTGGGGGCCCAAATCCGAGGTGATCCAAGACAGCCCTTATGAACTCCCAAGAAACTCGATCATACGCTTTGTCAAAATCAAAGCCAAATTGCACACACTTCTGCCCAAATGAGCAAGCATAGTCCATAATGGTAGAAACATTTAAATATTCTCTAATATATCTCGGCCTTTAATGAATCCCGTTCTGCTCACGGTCTACCAAGTTTATACAGATCCCCCAAATTCTCATTGTAATGGATTTAGCGATGATCTTATAAGAAATGTTTAACAAAGTAATTGGTCTCTAGTCACCCACCATCCTGCCTTTTGGGAAAAAACTTTACCAAACCAGCATTAACGTCCTCTGACAAACTACCTCGCTCTACAGCAGCATTAACCATTCTAGTCAAAACAAATATCAAGAAAAAAATTCATAAAGAATTCAACAGTAAATCCATCAAGCCAGGGAGAGTAGCTCCTTCTTCATCATCTTGAGGGAATCCCATAGCTATAAACCGAGAAAGGGTGGTATGGCCTAACCCTATCCTTAGTATTTACTCTAGCTTTCCCTGGGGAGAGGATCTGATTTAGTACTTCACTCCAACCTACATCCATAGGGTGAGGATTACTGACTACTGCAAACAACTCCCTTTTGAAAACCTCAGCAATATTCCAAAACTCAGTCATGTGCAATAGTACCATTCTGATCTTGCACTCTATCAATTGCGCATGTGCTTTCTTTTCACAGCTTTGAAAAACGTTTGAGATGGGGAATCCCCAACCTTCAACCACAATTTCCTACTAATTATTATCACTTTCTTAGCTTGTCTCACCTCAGTGAGTCTTAAAGGCATGAAGTGTCGAGCTATGCACAGTGTTCAAAATGACTATATGCAAAGCTAGTGTGTCAAGATTTCATGGTGCTCAAAATGATTGTATTCCCATGGAGTAAATGCTTTGAGTAGCATGTGTTGAGCTTTGCCCGAGTTTAATGGTTTGGTTCAACCTTTTTGTTAAACCATCAGTCCGGATGGTGTGGGCTGGTAAATAGTTGTTTGATATTCAGTCCGATCGACCACAAATTGCAAAACTTCCAACTTGAAGTTACTTGAGCCTTGATTTGACAAAACTATATCTGGACATCCATTAGGTAGAATTAAATTGTGCAACAAAAATTCAGCCACCTCAGATGCTGTTGCAGTTTTCAAAGGCGTTGGAATTTCCCAACGAGTAACTAAATAGTCGGTAAGTACTATAATGTACTTATTTCCTTCTATGTCTTTCTCCTCCTCATTTCTTCAAATTGTAATGTCCCCCATTATATCATAAGCAACAAGCTAGAATGGACGAGAAACCTCAATGGATTTCATTTCTCCCGAAGGTTTAGTTGTAGGACTCTTGAAAGATTGGCATACTGGGCATGATTGTAAATACAAATGTAGAGTTGACGCATCTTTGGCCAATAAAATCTTGTTTGTAGCTTCATTAGAACCTTCAAGAAGCTGCGATGTCCTTTGAACATTCCAATGATACTTGACATTCTTAACCAAGAGATTTCTTAGAGGCATTGAGATAGAGGCAAGCTCAGGAATGAATCAGGAGCTAAATCCTACCATCCCAAGAAAACACTGCAATTACTTGATGTTTTTAGGCACAAGAAATCTTTGTAAACTTTGAATTTACCAGGGTCAGGCCGGCGGATCCCATCACCTGATATAATGAAACCCAATTATTTGAGGTTCGATTGTGCCCACTTGCACTTAATTGGATTCAGGTGCAAATTATATTGTTTTGGTAATTGAAGTACCTTTTGGAGCACCTTCTTGTTGAGATATCGAGCTCCACTCGTGATATGCCAGGGTGACCATTGTGCATTTATGTCACCGACTTGTTAGCTGCAGATGCGATTGGTACACCGCCCATGAATAATAGCTGGATGACAGCTATCCTTATCTACTCTAGTTCGTGGCTCAGTTAGTATGCCACCTTAATTAGTTGAGTTTGGTTTGAGACCCACATATAGGGTTCTTCTATTTCTTTGTACTAGAGTTCTTTTGGCTTTCACAACTAAGAAGAGAAAAACTGTTTTCAGCCTCCATCTTTGTGTGTATTCCCCCATTGTGTATGTGAGAAAGGTGCAAGTGAGATTCCTTCCCTCTCTCCCACTATCTTCACATGGTATCAGAGCCCTTGGTGACTTTATTTTTCTAATTCGAGGCCATTTCGGGGCCCATCTTCTAGGCGGAAGTTCTTCGCAGGCACTTAGAAAAAGGCCCTGTTTTTGTTGTGCGACCACTGCTCTATAGGTCGATGAAAAGTTGCCGCAGAAATTGCATCGTATGCCTGTGCACAGAGATATTAGGAGTTGCAAAATCATCCTTGTTGCCAGTTGATGCAAAAACGTCACTAGGAAGTGACTGTGTGGTCAAATACCACTTTCGTCAGTTTTGCAGATCTACCCGTGTGAGGCAAAAGTTGTGTTTTTTACAGTGACAGAATATTTTGCAGTGTTCTGTAATGGCATCTGATTCTCTTTCACAGGTTGTCACTGAAAAGCTTGACAAGAACAACTTCCAGGCATGGAAGTTTAGAATGACGAATTTCCTTATGGGAAAAGGCTATTGGGAGTTCATTACAGGAAATGAAGAAGAACCAGTTCTTCCTAATGTTCCCAATCAACAGGAAATGTAGGCATTTAAAGGATGGCATTAGAGAGCCAGAAAAGTTATGTATTGGCTGTCTATCAGTATTTCAAATTCTATGATTGTGCATATTCAAGATGCAAGTATGCCAAAGGAGGCATGGGATACTTTGGCAAAAATGTACAGCACAAATACGCAAGCCAAGAAAATGCAGCTCAAGTAGAAGTTGCACAATGTGCAGAGAGAAAATATGAGCATCAATGACTACCACATGAAGGTGAAGAAAATTGCAGATGCACTTGCTTCCATTGGGTCGCTAGTGGAAGATGATGATCTAGTTTCTGTGACCTTGAATGGTCTAGGAAAGGATTATGCACAGTTCCGGACATCCATTGCCGTCCATGAAAAATTTCCTAATTTTGAGGAGTTGTTTGCTCTTCTAATATCTGAAGAGCAGAGAAATGGTGGTGCATCTTCTTCAGGAGGAACTTCAAAAGAAACTGTCTTCTACTCAAATGCTGGAAGAGGTAGAGGCAGAGGTACAGGAGGCCAATCCGGAGGCCGTGGTAGAAATCAGAATATGCAGCAAACTCAAGAAAACCAGTCCTATGGAGGAGGACGTGGTAACACTAGAGGCACGGGGAGCCAAAGAGGCCGTGGTGGATGGCAGAGAGGCCAAAATGCAAATAGCAATGTTGAATGCTACTACTATGGTAAAATGGGTCATATGGCTAAAGACTCCTACAAAAAGCAGAATGACATTATGAATGGAAAATTGCAGCAAGGCAATTATGCATCTTCTAGTAGACAGGGTGATGACAGAAATGAGCATCTATTTATGGTGCAGCACATGACCAATTCTGTGACAAGTGCAGAAGAAAGAAATGATGTGTGGTATGTTGACTCAGGTGCATCAAACCACATGACAGGTCATGCAAAATGGATGCAGGATGCAAGGAAAATGGAAAGACCAAGATTTGTGGAGACTGGTGATGACACTGCACATCCTATTGTGCAGATTGGTAAAATTCCTTTGTCTATGCAGGATGGGAAAAAGAAATACCTGTCTGATGTATTTCATGTCCCGAACATCACCAAGAACCAGGTTTCTGTTGGTCAAATGGTTGAGCAGGCCTTGCAGGTCAGATTTAATCCTCATGGATGCTTTGTTGAGGATATGAAAAATAACGGTCGCTTGATAGCAAAAGGAAAGAAGAAGGGCAGCATGTTTACGTTGGATGCCGACATGCCTGAATTGAGTGCAGCAATGTTTCCACATGGGACCGATGTAGTTGCAGATATTGATATCTGGCATTAACGCATTGGTCATGTTAATGTATAGCGACTTAGATCAATGCAGGCCCAAAATATTGTTGCAGGATTGCCTAAATTCAAGGTTGCAAAAATGCATAAGGTATGTGAAGCCTGTCAATTTGGAAAATAGGCAAGAAAGCCATTTCCTAGACATGTTCAAGAGAGTAAGAAGCCATTGGAATTAATCCACTCTGATGTGTGGACTACTAAAGCTGCATCTATTGGAGGCTGTCATTATTTTGTCACTTTTATTGATGACTACAGTAGAAAATTTTGGGTGTATTTTATGAAAAAGAAAAGTGAAGTGTTTGGGCACTTCAAAGCTTTTAAAGCTATGGTTGAAAAAGAAACAGGCTTGCAAATAAAAGGCCTAAGGTCAGATAGAGGGGCAGAGTACCTCTCAAATGAGTTTGCAAGGTTCCTGCAGGAGCATTGCATAAAGCAGCAATATTCATGCAGTCATACCCCACAGCAAAATGGACTTGCAGAAAGGAAAAACAGGCATATTGGAGAGGTATCTCGGGCCATGCTAAATGAAATTCCATATTATTATTGGGCTGAAGCAGTTGCTACAGCAGTTTACATAATGAACAGGACTCCCACTGTAGCAATACATGGCATGATGCCAGAGGAGATGTATACTGGTAGGAAACCAGATATTTCTCATTGGAAAATTTTTGGTTGCATTGCCTATGTTCATGTGCCAGATGAGTTGAGGTCCAAGTTGGATCCAAAAGCTGAGAAGTGCATTTTTATTGGTTATTCTCTACAACAGAAAGGGTATAGATGCTATGACCCTTCTACTCGTAAGTTTACAGTGAGCAGAGATGTTGTTTTTTATGAGATGAGCAGCTGGTATAAACCAGTAATTTGTATTGATGATGTAGATGCACAAAATGGTAATGCTGCACAGAATTCACAGCAGCAATCACAAAATATTACTGGGCCTGCAGTGTCCTCTAGCAGTGGTTCACATACTTCGCCATGGACAGGCAGATTCAGATGAGGAGAATCTCCTCAAAGCAATGCAGATAGTGGTATGCAAGTATCACGAAAAGGAAAAGAGAAGGTAGATCAGCCCATGTTTGATGTGAATGCAGGTCACTCTTATGTGGATGGTGAATCTAGTGGCTCAGAACAGAGCATTGATGATGAGTTGGGTATTCCTTCTGTTGTTACACCTGGAGTAAGGAAGACCAGGGATGTTTTGAGAGCACGTGGTAGTGAGCCTATTTTGTGCAGGTCTACCAGAGTCAAGTATCCTATGGATAGCTAAAATATGATGTTTACAGCCATTCACTATGCCTATATGGTCAAAGTGATACAGGAACCAGAACCCACTTCTTTTGAGCAAGCCATGGGAAAAGAAAAATCGGAGAAAGCCATGGATGAAGAAATGGATGCCTTGGAAGCAAATGCTACATGGGAATTGGTGCCTTTGCCTAAAGACAAGAATGCAATTGGCTGTAAGTGGGTTTATAAGGTGAAGCACAATGCAGATGGTTCTGTGAACAGATACAAGGCAAGATTAGTTGTCAAGGGGTATGCACAAACATATGGGATTGATTATGAAGAAACATTCAGTCCGGTTGCAACGATGGCAACCGTAAGAGCAATCATTGCTGTGGCTGCATCAAAGGGATGGTCTTTACATTAGATGGATGTAAAGAATGCCTTCTTGCATGCTGATTTGCAAGAAGAGGTCTTTATGGAGCAGCCACCAGATTATGTTCATGCTGTTCATCCTGAGTTTTTTTGCAGGATGAAGAAAGCCTTGTATGGCTTGAAGCAAGCACCTAGAGCATGGTCTGACAAGATAGGACAGTATCTTGTCACTATTGGCTTTCATATTTCCAAGGCAGATTTCTCACTTTATGTGAGAAAAACAGAGAAAGGTATTATGCTGCTTGTCATCTATGTTGATGATTTGATCATCACAGGTGATAGTGATGAAGATATCCTTCATGTGAAAATGCTATTGAAGCAGAAGTTTGAGATGAAGGATTTGGGAGAGCTGCGTTATTTCTTGGGCATTGAGGTGATTAGATCACCAAGTGGGATACAGCTCTTGCAAAGGCAGTATGGATTGGACATGTTGTCTAAATATGGGATGACAGGCTGTAAGCCTATTTCAGTTCCTTTGGAGTAGAATGTGAAGCTAAGCGCAGATGCAGGTGAGCTTCTAGAAGACCCTACTATGTACAGATGCATAGTAGGAAGTTTGATTTACATGACTATTACCAGGCCAGATTTGAGCTATGATGTTGGATTGGTAAGTCAGTTTATGCAGGCTCCAAGGAAACCACATTTGGATGCGGCTAGATGCATACTCAGGTATGTGAAGTCCACATTGCAGTATGGACTATTTTATGAGGCTGGGGTTCAGATACAGTTGCATGGATGCACTGATGCTGATTGGGTTGGTAGTATTTCTGATAGACGATCTACCAGTGGATATGTGTTCTCTTTTGGGAGTGCTGCAGTCACTTGAAGCAGCAAGAAACAGCCTACAGTTGCCTTGTCGACCACAGAGGCTGAGTATAGGGGTGCAGCAATGGCTGCATGTGAGGTAGCTTGGTTGCATAAGCTACTTTATGATATGCATCAGTCTACAGATGGGCCAGTTGTCATTTATTGTGACAACATGAGCAGTATACACTTGGCAAACAACCCAGTCTATCATGCTAGAACAAAGCACATTGAGGTGCATTATCACTATGTGCGGGAGAAGCTTTTACTAGGTCTTATTGATCTAGTTTATGTCAGCACAAAGGATCAGGTAGCTGACATATTCACGAAGGCATTGGGCGCAGAGAAGCTGCGCAAGTTCAGAGACCTGCTTGGTGTGCAGGAATTGGGATTGAGCTCGAGGGGGAGTGTTGAGATATCGAGCTCCACTCGTGATATGCCAGGGTGACCATTGTGCATTTATGTCACCGACTTGTTAGCTGCAGATGCGGTTGGTACACTGCCCATGAATAATAGCTGGATGACAGCTATCCTTATCTACTCTAGTTCGTGGCTCAGTTAGTATGCCACCTTAGTTAGCTGAGTTTGGTTTGAGACCCACATATAGGGTTCTTCTATTTCTTTGTACTAGAGGCAGTCGATAGAGCGAGCGAGGAAAAGCGAGCGGGCCCAAAAAAGCGAGCGAGCTTTTCTACAATTTCCTTATCGAGGTATTCGACATAGCTTTGTGGAAACCACTATTTGGGAAGATTCTCGAAAATAAAACTTATGTTACTATGTGTAACTATACCAGTATTGCGAATTATAGTCTACCTTAACTTCCAATTGGAGCCATACTCACATTATGCAACAATAATATGTGGGTTTGAAAGAAACCGAATTTCCACTCCAAAGCGGATTCCATTACTGATACAACAAATCTTTTGCATTTGAAATGGGTCTTATTATCAAACTCCTTCAATAATCAAAACAAATGTGTTGCTTGATATGTTGAACTTAGTAACGTAAACATCAATTCACCCATATGCAGGGAAAAAAAACTGTCTGTAGACTTCATAGCATGGGATTGCATCAACACTTATAACATTCAAAATGGTTCTTCTTATTAAAAATGTTATCAACCATGAAAGTTCACCCGTATGTTGAAAAACCCAAGTGTCATTTATGACATTCAAAATTGTTCTTGCAACCATCCTGTAGTTCCTAGAGATTTTGCCCATACTTCCAACCCCTTCCCTTCAACCACTAAGAGGTATCTAATAGTTTTATAGAACACTTGAGATATCATCACCTCCTAATACAAAACCATTATTACTATTTGTAGAACACTTGAGATATCATCACCTCTTAATACAAGACCATTCTTACTATTTGTAGAACACTTGAGATATCATCACTCCTTCCCTTCAGCCACTAAGAGGTACCTAATACTTTTGTAGAACACTTGAACCATTCTTACTATTTGTAGAACACTTGACATATCATCACCTTTTAATACAAAACCATTCTTACGGTTTGTATAACACTTGAGATATCATCACCTCTTAATATAAGACCATTCTTAGTATTTGTAGATCACTTTAGATATCATCGCCTCTTAATACAAGACCATTCTTACTATTTGAGAGATTAATGGATTAAAGGTTTGAAGCTCATAGGAGACGGAGGAAGAGAAAGCCAGTTTCAACATGAGGACAATAAAACTAATTGGAATATTTTGACTTATGTATTATACCTTTTTGAAGACTATGAATTTAAGTCAGTTTCAACATTAGGATGATAAAACTAATTAGAATATTTTAACTTATGTATTATACATTTTTGAAGACTATGAATTTTAATGAGGAAAGGCACGCACACTACTCAGTAAATACACTAGTACTACTACTAGCCTATGACTATTAAGCCTAGTAGCACCAGTGTGATTTTGAGCCTTGTATCAACCTTTTGATAATTTTCTTTCATCATTAGTGCAATAGAAATTATTCCTTCTATCAGAAGAATCTTGCCAAATTTATTCAAAGTGATGATTTTGTAGTCTACATCCACTATCCTCTGACTCTCAAAAATATATTAAATGTGAGCACCCATTTATCTTGTATGATCAACCCTAGACTATGCTGCAATAGGACATTACTAGAACCAAAAAAATATGAATTGATATGGCGATGTTCGGTGTGAAATAACCAAATTAAGGATTTAATAAGAAAGAAAAAAATCAGAATCAATAGGCTATTCAATGGCTCAAATCTGCACAGAAATTATAATGTGCCTCCCATCTCTTATGCATTCCAGCTCCTCATGTTTGACAAGAATGCAAACAATAATGAAATCACATTATCTTTAGTTTCAAAGTAATCAAAGCACCAAAAATAAATGCAAACATATTGGATGAGGAATAAATAGGTATAGATATAGATAGACCTATATATATGCATTCATAGATATAATGATGATTAAAGTTGGATGGTCGTAATAATATTATGTGTACTATCATTGGGATTAGGACTACTATTGGTAATATTGTATGTAGTAGTAGGAGAACTACCATTAAGGAACACTCAAATAAAATTACTAATGGTGGTGATAAAACTACCACTAGTAGTTTGGTAATTACCCCTAACATCTACAACAAATATTTGATGGGTAGCTAGTATTAGGTCAAAAGGCCCCAATTGTGCTATAGTAATGGACCAAAAAAGGGAGTGCTATAGCATCACCTAAGGGTCACTTTTTATCCATGAAATAAACAAGTCGGTGCAACCTAGGTCATACAGATCTAGGTCATGTGGAGTGGTTCACGTCTCTTTCCTTGACAAAAAAGTTACACTACCTTTGATAGTAACTACAAAGATTGCTGCCATAGTGCCGTAGAGTAGCCCCTAGGTTGCACCATCATCCTTTTTTGCTTTTGAGCCATTAAGTTTGATCCACTGATTTTATGTAGAATTATTCTACTATATGTTCACATGTCCTTAATAGGATCTTGATATAATCCCTTCCATTGTAAGTACTTTTACTTTAAGTTTCACATATCCTTAACAAACCACTAGGCTTCAACACAGATTCATTCTTATGTTTCAAGCCTCAAAATCAAACACCCTTGTAAAAGGGATAATGTATTAAAGCTACATTCAATCCATCAAATCTTTGAATAACAGTTCTATTGAAAATTCATGTATCATCAATAGGATTTCATCCATTATATGCTCATTTGTCTTTAATAGTATGTCTAAAAATTCATGTATCTTCAATATTATTTCTCTCATGTGTTCCAATATCTTCAAAAAAATACCTTTATTTATGTCCAAACTTGAGCATTGATTTGTATTTATCAAACACAGTTTCACTCCACCTATTCTTTAGAATGAAATTTTTTCGCCAAAAGTGGGCCAAATGTAAGGTCTTTTCACATATTCTTAAGAATGAAAATTTTGGCCTTATGTTGGCAAGTCTATGGAATGAGGGTAAGGCCAAAGTCTCTGGTACGGTGCATTAGGTCTTGATTAATTCTTCTTTAGGCTTGAATATTTAATGCATTAACTTCACGACTATTATTTATGCTTGAACTTGTAATGTATTAATTTCATGACTTAGGATTTTATGAAGTTATATCTAACATGTCCCAAATTTAATGGAAATTAATATCCTACATAACACAACAAAGTATCATCATATCCCTTCCCAAAATCAATGCTACCTAGCAACTTTCCTAGCATTTTCACTGCCTTGCATTTGAGTTAGCTATGATGAAGAATGTTGCCTACCTTTGGAACCTCTTAGAGTTACCGTTAGCATGATCTAATTTCATGTACCCCAAAACTTGAGACTTGGAGATTCCCATATCACACCAGCGGTAGCTATCTTGTCCACTCTCAATGCTAGTAAGAGCTAGGCCCCATAGACCCGTAAAAGAAGTCTTTTTGGAGGTTCAATTTTTTCCCTCTGTCTTCTGCAGGCCCCATGATAAAATAGGATATATTCATCACCCTACATTCAATGCAAGAATTGACACAACTTTTTTGGACTTGACTATGTAGTTTACATCTCAAACTTGGTGCTAAAATTGCAGACTGGGAGATTCCCATATCACACCAACGGTAGCTGTCTTGTCCACTCTCAACACTAGTAAGAGCTGGTCCCCATAGACCAGTAAAAGAAGTCTTTTTGGAGGTTCAATTTTTTGCCTCCGTCTTCTTCGGCCCCATGACAGAATAGGATATATTCACCACCCTACATTTAATGCAAGAATTGACAACTTTTTTTCGACATGACTATGCAGCTTACATCCCAAAATTGGTGCTAAAATTGCATACCAGACATCTCCATTTGTTGGGGGGGTGTCCCTAGCAACCCCTTGGACTTGCTCTATTTGTCTAGTTGTGTCTCTCCACAAAAATTGGAGTGGGGCCTATTTTCCCCATCTAGTAAAACTATATGCATCAATATGTATGTATGTATGCATGCATGCATGCATCCATGTATGTATGTACACACACACACACATGTATGTATGTATGTGTACTAAAACTACTAAAACTATATGCATCAAATAATGTTGTTGATCAATTTTTGGCATACCCCACCAAAATCAAGACCCCCATTGCAAAGAAAGGTAAGGAACACAAGTGCTTGTTCTTATGCTCATGAGACAACAAAATGCATGACATAGGCAACCAATGGGGTCTTACTTTTGATGTTTGTATGTATGTATGTATATATGTATGTACATACATACATGCATACATACATATATATATATATATATGTGTGTGTGTGTGTGTGTGTGTGTGTGTGTGTGTGTGTATATATATATATGTATGTATGTATGTATGTATATGTGTATATGTATATGTTGATACATATATGTATATATTGATGTATATATTAATGCATACAATTTTGATATATGGAGAAAATGGACATGAAAACCATCTAAATTGGTTCTTGTCGTTCGATTTGATATATGACATGATCCTATTTGGATTTGTAAGTCCAAAGATATGGGGTCCTACTTTTAGGGCCTGAATGCCTAAAATAGGCAGCACGTTAACGCGCTACCTATTTCATACATTTAGGCCTCAAAAGTAGGACCCCATTGGCAACACAATGGGGTCCTAGTTTTGAGGCCTAAATGCATGAAATAGACAGCGCGTTAATGCGCTTCCTATTTTAGGCATTCAGGCCCTAAAAGTGGTACCCCGTATCTTTGGACTTGCATATCCAAATGGGGTCATGTCATATATCAAATCGAACGGCAAGATCCAATTTAGATGGTTTTCATGTCCATTTTCTCCATCAACTAAAACTATATTCATTAAATAATGTTGTTGATCAATTTTTGGCATACCCCCCGAAAATCAAGACCCCCATTGCAAAGAAAGGTAAAGAACACAAGTGCTTGTTCTTATGCTCATGAGACAACAAAATGCATGACATGGGAAACCAATGGGGTCTTACTTTTGATGTTTGTATGTATGTATGTATGTATATATATGCATGTACATACATACATACATCTATATATATATATATGTGTGTGTGTGTGTGTGTGTGTGTGTATGTGTGTATGTATGTATATGTTGATGCATATATGTATATATTGATGCATAAAATTTTGATATATGGAGAAAATTGACATGAAAATCATCTAAATTGGCTCTTGCCATTTGATTTGATATATGACATGACCCCATTTGAATTTGTAAGTCCAAAGATACGGGGTCCTACTTTTAGGGCCTAAATGCTTGAAATAGGCAGCGCGTTAACGTGCTGCCTATTTCATGCATTTAGGCCTCAAAAGTAGGACCCCATTGGCAACACAATGGGGTCCTACTTTTGAGGCCTAAATGCATGAAATAGGGAGTGCATTAACGCGCTGCCTATTTTAGGCATTTAAGCCCTAAAAGTAGCACCCTGCATATTTGGACTTGCATATCCAAATGGGGTCATGTCATATATCAAATCGAATGGCAAGGTCCAATTTAGATGGTTTTCATGTCCATTTTCTCCATCTACTAAAACTATATTCATCAAATAATGGTGTTTATCAATTTTTGGCATACCTCCCCCAAAATTAAGACCCCCATTGCAAAGAAAGGTAAGGAACACAAGTGCTTGTCCTTATGCTCATGACACAACAAAATGCATGACATGGGAAACCAATGGGGTCCTAATTTTTATGTATGTATGTATGTATGTATATATATGCATGTACATACATACATACATATATATCTATATATATATATATATATATATATATATGTATGTATATGTTGATGCATATATGTATATATTGATGCATACAATTTTGATATATGGAGAAAATGGACATGAAAATCATCTAAACTGGCTCTTGCCGTTTGATTTGATATATAACATGACCCCATTTGGATTAGTAAGTCCAAAGACACGGGGTCCTACTTTTAGGGCCTGAATGCCTAAAATAGGCAGCGCGTTAATGCGCTGCCTATTTCATGCATTTAGGCCTCAAAAGTAGGACCCCATTGGCAACACAATGGGGTCCTACTTTTAGGGCTTGAATGCCTGAAATAGGCGCAGCGCGTTAACGCACTGCCTATTTCATGCATTTAGGCCTCAAAAGTAGGACCCCATTGGCAACACAATGGGGTCCTACTTTTGAGGCCTAAATGCATGAAATAGGGAGCGCGTTAACGCGCTGCCTATTTTAGGCATTCAGGCCCTAAAAGTAGTACCCCGTATCTTTGGACTTGCATATCCAAATGGGGTCATGTCATATATCAAATCGAACGGCAAGATCCAATTTAGATGGTTTGCATGTCCACTTTCTCCATCAACTAAAACGATATTCATCAAATAATGTTATTGATCAATTTCTGGCATACCCCCCCAAAATCAAGACCCCCATTGCAAAGAAAGGTAAAGAACACAAGTGCTTGTTCTTATGCTCATGAGACAACAAAATGCATGACATGGGAAACCAATGGGGTCTTACTTTTGATGTTTGTATGTATGTATGTATGTATGTATGTATATATATGCATGTACGTACATACATACATCTATATATATATATATACATATAAGTCCAAAGATACGGGGTCCTACTTTTAGGGCCTGAATGCCTAAAATAGGCAGCGCGTTAACGCGCTGCCTATTTCATGCATTTAGGCCTCAAAAGTAGGACCCCATTGGCAACACAATGGGGTCCTACTTTTAGGGCCTGAATGCCTAAAATAGGCAGCGCGTTAACGCGCTGCCTATTTCATGCATTTAGGCCTCAAAAGTAGGACCCCATTGGGTTGCCAATGGGGTCCTACTTTTGAGGCCTAAATGCATGAAATAGGCAGCGCGTTAACGCGCTGCCTATTTTAGGCATTCAGGCCCTAAAAGTAGTACCCCGTATCTTTGGACTTGCATATCCAAATGGGGTCATGTCATATATCAAATCGAACGGCAAGATCCAATTTAGATGGTTTGCATGTCCATTTTCTCCATCAACTAAAACGATATTCATCAAATAATGTTATTGATCAATTTTTGGCATACCCCCCCAAAATCAAGACCCCCATTGCAAAGAAAGGTAAAGAACACAAGTGCTTGTTCTTATGCTCATGAGACAACAAAATGCATGACATGGGAAACCAATGGGGTCTTACTTTTGATGTTTGTATGTATGTATGTATGTATGTATGTATATATATGCATGTACATACATACATACATCTATATATATATATATATATATATATATATATATATATATATGTATGTATGTATGTATGTATATGTTGATGCATATATGTATATATTGATGCATACAATTTTGATATATGGAGAAAATGGACATGAAAATCATCTAAACTGGCTCTTGCCGTTTGATTTGATATATAACATGACCCCATTTGCATTTGTAAGTCCCAAAGATACGGGGTCTTACTTTTAGGACCTGAATGCCTGAAATAGGCAGCGCGTTAACGCGCTGCCTATTTCATGCATTTAGGCCTCAAAAGTAGGACCTCATTGGCAACACAATGGGGTCCTACTTTTGAGGCCTAAATGCATGAAATAGGGAGCGCGTTAACGCGCTGCCTATTTTAGGCATTCAGGCCCTAAAAGTAGTACCCCGTATCTTTGGACTTGCATATCCAAATGGGGTCATGTCATATATCAAATCAAACGGCAAGATCCAATTTAGATGGTTTTCATGTCCATTTTCTCCATCAACTAAAACTATAGTCATCAAATAATGTTATTGATCAATTTTTGGCATACCCCCCCAAAATCAAGACCCCCATTGCAAAGAAAGGTAAAGAACACAAGTGCTTGTTCTTATGCTCATGAGACAACAAAATGCATGACATGGGAAACCAATGGGGTCTTACTTTTGATGTTTGTATGTATGTATGTATGTATGTATATATATGCATGTACGTACATACATACATCTATATATATATATATATATATATATATATATATATGTATGTATGTATATGTTGATGCATATATGTATATATTGATGCATACAATTTTGATATATGGAGAAAATGGACATGAAAATCATCTAAACTGGCTCTTGCCATTTGATTTGATATATAACATGACCCCATTTGGATTTGTAAGTCCAAAGATATGGGGTCCTACTTTTAGGGCCTGAATGCCTGAAATAGGCAGCGCGTTAACGCGCTGCCTATTTCATGCATTTAGGCCTCAAAAGTAGGACCCCATTGGCAACACAATGGGGTCCTACTTTTGAGGCCTAAATGCATGAAATAGGGAGCGCGTTAACGCGCTGCCTATTTTAGGCATTCAGGCCCTAAAAGTAGTACCCCGTATCTTTGGACTTGCATATCCAAATGGGGTCATGTCATATATCAAATCGAACGGCAAGATCCATTTTAGATGGTTTTTATGTCCATTTTCTCCATCAACTAAAACTATATTCATCAAATAATGTTATTGATCAATTTTTGGCATACCCCCCCAAAATCAAGACCCCCATTGCAAAGAAAGGTAAAGAACACAAGTGCTTGTTCTTATGCTCATGAGACAACAAAATGCATGACATGGGAAACCAATGGGGTCTTACTTTTGATGTTTGTATGTATGTATGTATGTATATATATGCATGTACATACATACATACGTACATACATACATACATACATACATACATATATATATATATATATATGTGTGTGTGTGTGTGTGTGTGTGTGTGTGTGTGTGTGTGTGTGTGTGTGTGTGTGTGTGTATGTATGTATGTATATGTTGATGCATATATGTATATATTGATGTATATATTGATGCATAAAATTTTGATATATGGAGAAAATGGACATGAAAATCATCTAAATTGGCTCTTGTCGTTTGATTTGATATATGACATGACCCCATTTAGATTTGTAAGTCCAAAGATATGGGGTCCTACTTTTAGGGACTGAATGCCTGAAAGTTGCCAATGGGGTCCTACTTTTGAGGCGTAAATACATGAAATAGGCAGCGCGTTAATGCGCCGCCTATTTTAGGCATTCAGACCCTAAAAGTAGCACCTTGTATCTTTGGACTTGTATATCCGAGTGGGGTCATGTCATATATCAAATCGAATGGCAAGATCCAATTTAGATGGTTTTCATGTCCATTTTCTCCATCAACTAAAACTATATTCAGCAAATAATGTTGTTTATCAATTTTTGGCATACCCCCCAACAATTTTTATCAATTTATCAAGACCCCCATTTTGCTGTATGTATATATGTATGTATATACATACATATATATCTATATGTGTATATGTGTGTGTGTGTGTGTGTGTGTGTGTGTGTGTGTGTGTGTGTTTGTGTGTATACACACACACATGTATGTATGTATGTATGCATGTATATATATATATATATACATACATACATACATATGTATATATTGATGCATATATTGATGCATATCTTGATGTATATATTTATTCATACAGTTTTGATTGATGGAGAAAATAGGCTTGAAAACCATCTAAATTGGCTCTTGCCGTGTTCGATTTGATATAGGACATGATCCCATTGGGATTTGTAAGTCCAAAGATACGGGGTCCTACTTTTAGGGTCTGAATTCCTAAAATAGGTAGCTTGTCAATGTGCTACCCATTTCATGTATTTAGGCCTCAAAAGTAGGACCTCATTTGGTCCTACATGGGGTCCTACTTTTGAGGCCTAAATGTATGAAATAGGTATCGCATTGACACGCTGCCTATTTCAGGCATTGAAGCCCTAAAAGTAAGACCCCGTATCTTTGGAATTACAAATCCAAATGGGCTCATGTCATACATCAAATCAAATGGCAAGAGCCAATTTAGATGTTTTCATGCCTATTTTATCGATTTAATAAAGCTATATGCATCAAATAATGTTGTTTATCAATTTTTGGCATACACCCCCAAAATCAAGACCCCCATTGGAAAGAAAGGTAAGGAACACAAGTGCTTGTTCTTATGTTCAGGAGACATTAAAAGAGAGGCCTGGTAGCCCAAAAATGGCAGCGCATCAATGCGCTATCATTTTTGGGTTGCCAGGTCTCTTTTTGTTGTCTCACGAGCATACATATGGAGGTTACTATACAATATAACTAAGAAGTAGTATTGAAGTAGTTCTACAATTTGGATGCATTAAGAGCATTCATATAGCAAGGAAGAATATAATAATTAAATACATTTTTTTTTCAATACATATTGCTAGTGAGACTACCAAAAAGAGGCTCTACCCCTCATGATGTCTCTGGATATAGAATATGAGATTGCTTGATGCTTGGATTGCAGTTGGAAATGTTGCGTGGGCAAAGCCACTATATGCCTCAAGTGTTGGAAATTGATGTATGGCTCAAGTGCTAGAATGTGCAAATCATGGCCAAAATCAAGACCCCTTAGAGATTCCATGAGGGCTATCCTTTTACTACTACACACATCACCTTTAGTCGAGGGCAGAACCATTCGTCATCACAGGCCGCAAGTTCATGGGACCCCATCCCATGATCCAAGGCATTATTCAAAGACAAAGTATTTCTGACCATTCCCAAATTGAGTTTGCCAATTCCTAATCTAATTGATTTCATTTACAGGACTTGCAATGCTTGCAAAGCCCTTGCTTAAGCTTGAATGAGCCTCTTGATTTTGGGGGTATGATGGTCAAAAATGGCTTAACACGCCCAAAATCAAGAGGCTCATTCAAGCTTAAGCAAGGGATTTGCAGGTCTTGTTTTTGGGTGGCAAAAGCACGAAAAATGACAGCGCATTAAGGTGTTGCCATTCTTATGCTTCCCCCCTCCAAAAACAAGATCCCCAAGCTATTCATTGGAGACACCAAAATGAGGAGAAGGATGACATGAGGAGTAGAGGAGCTGGCCAATGAGGGGAGGGATAGCCTTGGAATTGCCAACAACAAGCATGATGAAAGGAGGTGAGAAGGCAAAGAAGCAAGGAGGTGAGGAGGTGAGGAAGCAAGGAGGCGAGGAGGCAAGAGGTAGTCTTGAAGGGCAACAAGAGGGTGGAGGTGGCCAAAAGAGTATGCAGGAAAGGGAGGGATGGAGATTGCTT
Source organism: Dipteris shenzhenensis (assembly GCF_047967505.1). Lineage (NCBI taxonomy): Eukaryota > Viridiplantae > Streptophyta > Polypodiopsida > Gleicheniales > Dipteridaceae > Dipteris > Dipteris shenzhenensis. Next base: position 31,643,879 of record NC_141610.1, on the reverse strand, counting down.
GTAGGAAATGCTTGGATTAATGCTACAAATGCCTTTTTTTTTTGTGTGTTTTGTAGCATGAAATTTTTATGGCATTTTTCTTTTAAAAAATACAACGTTGTTGTGATTAATTGGGCTACAAACAACTCAAGCGGTAAAGCACCATGATTAGTACAACAATATACATCACAAATGGATGCATACACTCATATACATCACCGATGGATGCATACACCTATACTCACATCAATTTCCAATATTGTATTAGATGGACCCTTAGCATATATGTGTGCATAGAAGACCATTTCCTACATTGATCCCTGATTTCATAGTTAAATTATTCCCTTTCTCACATTCTAACATGTGAAGATTTAATGTACATGCATTATGGGCACATTATATTGTAGTTTATAACTAACTATTTTTATGAATGCATGATACTTGTATATGGTCAAGGAAGGTATATTATCATTTTTGAATGACAAGATTACTCTATGCTCCATTTTATCCTATATTAAAAACTATGATCACTAGATATTACATAAATGTATTGCTCCATTATATCCTATACTAAAAACTATTTTGACCCAAATACATAATGCCAATTGAGGTTAGTACTCATGACAAGTGATGAAAACAATCTAATGGTATGAATGAGATCTTATAAATTTTGGATATATAATATGGGTACTATGTTGATTGAGCTATTTTTCTAAGGGAATATTTTCAACTTAATTACTAAATACATACTTACAATGGTGACCTGATTCCCATCTATATGTATAATCAAGTTTTACTTTGTGTTTAAAAAAAAGCTTTTGCATAAGGTTAAAATTCGAATAGTATTTATATTTGTTTAAGACTACCCATTGAGCTGGCTCCTATCCTTATATTGAACATGATAATGTTCATAAAGATTTTATGAATACAAATAGATAGCATTGGTTCTCTTTTTAGTGGTTGGGAATTAACCCTAAAAGTACCCTAAAACGACTATGTAATCCCTTATTTGTAGCATGGAAGTGATCATGGTAGAGTGGCATAATCCCTATTTTTCTTTTTTCATAGGTTTTTTTGCTACTCATGGTCAGCGGATACACCACGGCATAGATCCAAATAGATATTTGGTTTTTTGCTTTAACTTGCTTGACTAGACTTTCCTTGATGATTGTTCAATTGTGCATCATGAGTAGTCACTGGCTTAATTGATGCATTAAGTGCAATGTTTTCCTTAAAGTTTTTCATACTACAGGATACGAGTTTGCTTATAGGGGTGGAAATAGAAGCTTGTTAACACCTCGTGCATATTTTTCGTTAGATGCAGTAGGATACTAGTTACAGAGTGTCGGCCAATTATTTCACTTGAATCATGCTCCTCTTATGCTTGAGTTTATGGTCACGTATTGAGTTTAACATAATAGTCTACAGGATACTGGATGAGCACTCAACATTGTGGTTGGATGCATTCATTTCTAGTTCCGATAGAACTATCATTCAGACATTGGTCATAATAGAAGTATGGAGGGCTAAAGTCCTTTTTTGGCTCCCTAAGTTTTTTAAAGCATGGTATTGTCCAGATTACATAGGTATTTTCACTAAGCAAAATTAATGCTTATGATGAAAATGTGTTTTTTTTCTTTTGACATAGTTAGTTCTGTTTCCATGTTTTTGGATCGAATGTATGGATGATCTTCTGCAAGCATAAAAGACATGATATGTATATGTAGCACATGATCATGTTTACATATTTTCAGTCATATATTCTACCTTGTGATCTATCATTATCTTGCTGTGTGGATGTTCAATCTGAGTAGTGTTTGCTTTTTTTATCGCAAATTTTATGTATTCTTATGTCTCTACCTCTCCACAACGACTCAAATTGATAGTATGGGGATGAAAGAGAAGTTAATTGTGAGTTTCAGGCATGCCTTCATTGTTGGAATATGTTTAATTTGCTTATGATCACATCAATTGTTCCAATGATATTGAGGGGAATAAGATGCTGGATGAGGTTCTCGCTCACTTGAAACCTATTTAATCTTGCTCGCTTATTTGGGGCTGCTCGCTTTTCTCCACTCTTTTTTTGGTAATCCTCTTTGTACTAGAGTTCTTTTGGCTTTCACAACTAAGAAGAAAACTGTTTTCAGCCTCCATCTTTGTGTGTATTCCCCCATTGTGTATGTGAGAAAGGTGCAAGTGAGACTTCTTCCCTCTCTCCCACTATCTTCACACTTCTTATGTTCATCCAAATACTTTGTGTGGATTAGAACGTCATCTAGATAAACTAGAATAGATCCTTGTACAATTAAATCATGAAGAACAAAATTCATCAATCTTTGGAAAGTTTTGCGAGCATTTCTCAAGCCAAATGGCATGACATTGAATTGATATAACCCTAAAAGCATCCTAAATGCAGTTTTCTCTCGATCTTCAGGAAGAAGAGGAATTTGCCAATACCCCGACTTGAGATTCAATGTGGTGAAATACTAAGAATGTGCTAATGAATCAAGGATTTCATCAATTCGTGGCGTGGCTTTCATCTTTGACTGTTACACTATTGAGAGGCCTCAAATCAATGTAAAAATGATATGAACCATCATCTTTTTTTACCAAATGTGGTTTTGACATCCATGGGCTTTTAGAATGGTTGTTTATGTTGTTGTTGAGCATTGTTGTTACATATTCTCTCAATACTGATACTTCCCTTGACGATCTTCTTCGTTGTGCCATCTTTTTTGGTCTTGCAGATGCCATAGGAATGTCATGAAAAATATTGGGTGTTGTTGTACTTAGGACTTTGCCTGCAAATGCATCTAGAAACATTAATAAAAGCTTCTTGATTTTTGCTTGACAAAAAATATCTTCTTGAACCATAGATGAAGAGGTCATGTGGGAATATAACCAGCGAATTGGCGTTGATCCTTCTAAACACAGACATTTCTGCTTAAAATCAATTTCAGCAATATTATTTTCCAACCAATCATAGCCAAGTGTAATTAGAAAGATCTGATTCGGCAAAACTAAAGTGGGAATGACAAATTTTGAGTCGTCAAACTATAGCTCAACATTAGCTCCTGAAGAGGAATTTACTTGTGTGACACTGTCTCCAAAAGTTACTCTATTCCTCGGAAGAGTGTAAAGCGGAATTTTATTATCTAAAATGAAAGGAAGAAATGACGAAGCAAGAGAACTACCTATGTCAATCAAAGCTAGGATTGGTTTATTATAAAATAGAGCCTCTACAACAAATGCGATAGGTGGAGTATGCTTAAAACTTGGAGATGATGCCTCCACTACAGATGGTCTTTTCCTGAGATCAGAGAATTGGACATGTCTATGGCTTGTGCATTCTGCATGGGTTGACTGACACGACAATACTTCCTGACATGACCATATTTGTTACACTTGAAACATCTATGTCTTCCATTTGCATCTCTATCTAGCAGTTTACTCTCATTACTACTAACTTATTTAGGACAATATTGCATCTTTTGAAAATTTTGAGCATTTTGTGTGTGATCTATGTCCATAGCGATCAGTGCTGTGTTACACGATGTATAGGAAGTAAAGGAGGTAAGTTAGGAATCTTTGCACCAAATTTGTCAGAGGTAAATTCGATTCTTTAAGCAATGAGCAGTGCGTCGTTCAACGACTTGGGACCTTGGTCTTGCATACGAACATAGATATCTTATTGGAAATGTGGCCAAAGAAAGAACAACTTCAGGTCCTCTATCATATTATGATCCACCCGGAGTAGCAAAGTACGTGAGTTTCACGCCAAACTAAGAGATAGTATCTGAACTTTGCTTCAATTCCTAAAGTTGTGTCAGTGCATCTTTGACGAAGTGTGTACTCCCAAATGTCATCATAAGCGAGTGTTTCAAGTGAGGCCATGATTGTTTTATGCTATCATTCAATTGATGATACCACACTACTGCAAGCCCTTGAAATTTTTATCTCTTCGACCATCTGTGCTTCACTCCAGTGATGATACTCTACTAGATTGGAAAAATGATCAAGCCAAAGATATATATATCATCTTCTGTAGCACCAGTATAGGGCTTTGGTCACACCTTGGAGTCACGACCTACATTTAAAGCTTCCCGTGATGTCAAATGGGCTGCTAGATTTGTGACGTGGACATTGGATTGCACCAATTCTAAGAGCAATGTTGCTAACACCTCATTGGTAATGTGATGAGAGGGAGAATGTTGTTTGGGTTGCTCTTGATACTCCATGATCGGCATCTTTATCAGATTCACATAGGATCTCAAGGACCACTCTGACGTCGATGAGAGAGTGACCCAAAACAAACATGACTAACGAACAACCAAAGGAAGAGAGAGAGAGAGAGAGAGTAATGCAAAGACCTGAGTAGGAATGAACTGCCATTTCTAGGACGGACTCGTCCTCTTAAAGCCTTGAATCAAGCGTGGATTATAACGGCTCTTCGGTCGTGATAGACCAAGAAGATCTAGTAGGAGCGCATGAACTAAGACGGTTGATTGTGGAGTTTGCTGACTGGGCGTTTGCATTGACGTGTCCAAGACATCATCACAATATGGATTATTATTGATATAAGAAATCAATATATCTATTAGTCCCTTTAGAAATGCATAAAGAGATGAATCCCAGCACTCCAAAAATGCCTAAAGACATAATTCAGCTCCAGCGGGGAATCCTATAGCCCAAGTTGGTAGAATAATTACAAAGATAGAACTAATTAATCTCTAAACTAGGTTAACAATTTCTTGGTACCATTGCCATGGATTTGCAAGTCATGGAATGAAACCTCAATGAGCTGCAAGCTAAAAAGTCATATTTTTCTACCCTTTTGATTAAAACTATGAAGTATGACTAGTACTATGAGGACATGCTTTTGTTTAAAGTAGTCTTGTACTACTAGCTGGATGTGTTCCAAGTTGTCTTGTACTATTAGCTGGATGTGTTGGTTAGTATTTTCTCTATTGAAATGAATGCTGAAATGCATGGTGGATATATGAAACCATAATTAATATGCTTGCTTTAAACGTTGGATGCAAAGGAGTTATATGAATGGATTATCTAATTGATGTCAATTGGAAAGCCTAATAAGACTTTGTAATTCATCGTTCATAGAGAGCAATATGCCCACAAAATATAAAAGTGGTGCTAAACTCATCTTCAAGCCCAAATATTTGCCATTTATTAAGGATCCCAGTTGTACCGGAAGAGGAAACTAGAGATGCAATGCCACTTGGAGATGTGTACTTCCCTTGCAATTAGCTTAGACATTGGAGCCTACACCTTTCCAATTGAGGGAGCACCTGAGCAATTGTATGTCTGATGAGCGGTATGATGATGTGGGGACCATCCATGCATAGGTGTGGCGATGGAGAGAGGTAAAGAGATGATTATGGGGGGCGAGGGTGGGCAGCATAGACGTGGCGAGGGAGGCGGGGGGTGGCGAGAGTGAGGAGTGGGGTGGCCATCGAAACGGTGACACCAAACCGCTCAGACATGTCAACAACAAGGGGGGGAGGAGGAGGAGGGGGGGAGTGGCCGAGAGTGAGGGGGGTGATGTTTTGTGTGGGGGGGAGAGACCAGTCAAAGCCATGGACAAGGGAAGCGAGCATTGATTGAACGGTTAAGAGGCCAAGCATCCATGCAGGGCAACCTCGTCTTCCGCTGCCGAATGGCAACAGCTCGAAATGTTGCCCTCGCACATCCACCTTGCTCCCCTCGCCCTCGAACCTCTCCGGCCTGAACTCCAATGGCCTCTCCCACACTTCCCCATCCCTCCCTATCGCCCACACATTCACCATCGCCCTCGTCTTCGCTGGTATCGTATACCCCCCCACCTTGCACTCCTTTGTCGATTCGTGTGGCAAAATCAATGGCCCTGGTGGATGTAACCTCATCGTCTCCTTCACCACCGCTCCTAAGTATGGTAGCTCACTCATGTCCGCTTCTTGTACTAGACGGCCCTTCCCCACTGCGCCGTCTATTTCTTCCTGCAGCTTCTTCATGATCGTTGGGTTCCCCAGCAGCTCCGCCAGCGCCCATTCAACCGTCAGAGATGATGTGTCGTTGCCTCCCAAGAACATGTCCTACAAGTTCGAGAAGATGGTTCGAGAAGATGGATCAAGATTATCCGTCGTTAGGGACGTAGCCTACTATCATTTGGGCATGCAGAGCAAATAGATAAACTTGTTTGTATCTCAGACTTACTAGTATGACTGCCTTTACAACGTCGTCCGACATAGGCACGTCCTTCCTTCCCTCTTCAGAGATGGATAGCAACACATCCAACAAGTCCCTTGGAGATCCGGTGGAGCTTTCCCTCCTCAGCTCACGCCGAGCATCGATAACTCCTTGGAAGACATCCCTAAAGTTATCTGCTACGAATTTTATGCGTTTCTCGTAGCCTTGCAGATCCATCCATTGCAAGAATGGGATAAAGTCCCCAAGATTGAACACTCCAAGGAGATGCAAGGCTTCATACAAAAGATCCACGAAGTTTCTTGAGGCATCTTCAGACGTGCTGACCAGCTCTGATAACTTTTTCCCGATCGTCATCCTGGAAATAAGGTTGTTAGACGCATATGTCAGGCTTGGCCTTATCTGTACCTCCTTTCCCGTATTACTGTCCTCCCAAATGGATCGCACTAGAAGAGCCATTTGCTCTTCTCTCACAGGCCTGAAATCTTCGATCCTTCTGTTTGAAAAGAGATCAGCAACGCAAAGTTGACGCATCAGGCGCCAATGAGCGCCGTAAGGAGCAAATGCAATGTCGGAACGGCCAAATGCAGCCACATCAACGGCGTAGAAGCAACGATAGCAGGGACAGAACCCAAGCGCAGCCACATCAAGGGGCCATGGGCTTTAGAGAGTCTGTGCAAGGACTGGTGTGGGAGGTTTCCGAGCAAGTGCAGGTGCCCAACAATGGGTAAGGCAAGAGGCCCAGGAGGCAAATTTTTGCGGAACGTTCTCAGAAAGAGGATAGAAGCAAGGATGCAAAGGAGGACGGTGGGGAGGAGGAGGATGAGCAATGACACGAGGTTGAGAGAGGTAAGGGAGGGGCTCCAAGGCGCCATGGTGATAAGTAATCCCACAACGGAGATTGAGTTCCGCCTATGGAGAAGTAGGGGATGAAACGAAATGTCGTGCAGCGATGTGCAAGTCTAGGTGGTAGAGAATGCCACGATACATATTGCTTGAGAAAGTCTTAGATATTGCTAGAGAAAGTCTAGATTGCATAGTCTCGTGCGGTGGTTGAGTTCCGCCATGTAACGAAATGTCGTCCACAATATTTATATCTTGGACACACACAATATTTATATCTTGGACTCACGCAAGCAAAGATGCCTAGGCCCTCGTGTGTCAACACGTGGCAATCTCACATACAACTCTATCCCAATCGACACGACATTCCACTCCTCCCGACAGCTCCCCACCTTTGATCCAAGAATCTCGTATGTCATCACTTGGTCCGACCTTGAATCTCATATGTCATCACTTGGTCTGGGACTAAGTGATGACATACAATGGTTCTTGACTTTATGTCGCAAGAATTAAACAATAGTCACACACAAATAACACACCTATTTGGATGAAAAAACATTAAAGTATTGTTTTTTCATATAGAGGAGCTTAGTGAACTTATGAAGAGCAAACGTAATGACTTACAATTATGTGGTCATGTAATTGTCCCGCTACAATAAAAATATCTAGCCCCTTAGGGTATGGAAAATAAGATTTTTTGTGGAAGTATAAACGTAGTCGCAAATTCTTGAGAAGTGTTAACATGGTATACTCGACAATCTTAAATCATAAATGTGCAGCCCTTGCCATCTGTTCACCTTGCTTTTGACCCTGTCTAAGACCCAATCCCATCTGTCCTGCATAGTGCAACCGAACCCCATAGGGATCCCTAATAATCTAAAAACCTCTCCTATTCTGATCTCTCTATGCCCCTTATTATATAGGAAGAGGGAGGGAGGGCTCAATGTACTGTATAGCCCTATTTTATCATCATTTATTCTAGATCCTGAGGCCATGCAAAAGGTATTTAGGCATTCCAGTGTGACCTAAACTGACTCTTCATCATTGTGAGGAGCTAGATTCGTGTTGTTTGCAAATTGCTTACAAATAACCTATCTGCCCCCTTCCACCTCAATTCCTTTCACAGTGCCCTTGTCTAATTCATCATTGACAAGCCAACCTAAGGCGTCTACAGCTATAGCGAAGAGCAGAGGGGCTAAAGAAAAATCTTGTCTAATAGATCTTTTAAGCCTGATAGGCTGTGTCATTTTACCATTTAATTCAACTTTGCTTCTAGCTTGACATAGAAGAATCTCAACATAAGATACAAATCCGGTTCCCACTCCCATGTCTTTGAAAGAGGATAAGATGAATCCCCATTCCATTCTATCATATGCTTTGTCAAAGTCTATCTTGAGGAAGCAAATGTGTTGCTGAGTCTCCTCATCCAGTTCAAGTTCTTCCCACAAAGTGAGAATAGCTTCCAAGATATGCCTTCCTTGTATAAATCCCTTTTGTTCCTCGCTTATCTAGCATTGCATTTTAGTTTTGAGTCTAATAGCTAATACCTTTGCAAAGATCTTGTAGCTTCTGTTCAACATAGTCAACGGTCTCTAGTTCTTCAATTCCTCTTTTGGTCCACCTTTAGGAATAAGTTTTATCATGCCTATGTTGATTCTTGGGTCTAAAATGCCCTTTGCCTTGGAGTCTTGCCAGAGCAGCATGAGATAGGGGCCAACTGTTTCCCAATAGACTTGATAAAACTCTATAGGAAGTCTTTCCCTTCCCCATTTGGTCTACAACACCTTTCAATTCCTCTAGAGTGACATCTTTGTCCATATATATGCTGTCAAACATAGAGGCTTTTCTTTCTCTCACTCTAGAGCACTTATCGCGGGCTATAGCCTTTTTTGTTATGATGACCTCCTCCTCAAGCTTCTGTTTAAAGTGTTCTGAAATTACTTCAAGGATTTCGTCCGGGTCTTGGATGTGCCTATCACCAACTTGAAGGGCATCAAGGGATTCTTAAGCATGTTTTTTCTTCAGGATTTTAAACGTAACCTCATTAGCCTTGTCTACTCTTTGAGCCCACCAATCTCCAGTGTAAATTCTAGCTTAATTGGCTACTATTTTAGCTTTTTCCCTGAGCTTGGCTTTGATTGTCCTCACTTGTTCTTGACCCTGTGCGGTGTTGTCACTCTCAAAGAGAGCCAGTTTCTCTTCAAGTTTGTGTGTTCTATGTGATTTGGCTTTGTTGGCTCTACGTTTGATTGCTTGCAAGAAGATTTTAGTCCTATCCATGGCTCTGCTCCACTTATCTATTGCATTAGCTATTTCCCCAAAGGAATCTATCTCATCCTTGACATAAGGGAGTTGAAAAAAAAAAGGATTGTTGGCTTTGAGCCACGAGCGGCCAATGCTCCTTTCTTCCTTTTCCAAAACAATGGAGATGGGTTTATGATCTGAGAAGGGAAGGATACCCAACACTCTGCTCTTAACACACAACATCTCCTCAACAATTCTCTTAGAGTAGTAAGCTCTGTCAAGTCGCCCTTTCCTATGAAGGGGCCGCACCTGATTGTTTGTCCAAGTAAAGGCAGTATCTCCTAATATGTCCAAGATCTTAGCCCTTTCTTTAAAGTTCGAGCATGTATTTAGTTCGTGGCTTCTTATCACACTGCCTATCCCTTCCCACCTGTCCCCTCTACTCTCAACCATATTATAGTCTCCGAGTAGAAGCACGTTATCTGCTAGTTTTCCACAGAAGAGCTCTATCCCTCGTCGCATTCGAGGCATATACCAAGAAGACTTGGCAAGAGAGATTTGTATGACAAAATTCCACCCCTACCCCAAATTTGCCGAATGATTGAAGAACTCTTCCTATTCCTTAAGCCAAGTGTTTAGCAACACCTATAGCAGCACCTCATCTCCCTTTGTCGTGGTCAGTTGTGTACCAGCTTCTACTATCATCGATCTACTTTAAATGCCAGAGGAGCTTAACTCCTTCAACTTTGACTTCTTGGAGAGCTAAGAAGTCAATGGAAATCTTGTTTGTTCTCAACCATCTCTTGAACACCAGGGGCTTCAGGTCATTTGTTAACCCCTATACATAAATAGAGACACGTAAATTTGTTTTTACTCATCATTGGGTGGAGATTTTGTTTCTCAACTTCTTTAAGTCAATTGAGGGGATAGCACGAATCCTCTAGATAGCCTCCTCTTTGCTCTTTCTGCTAGACTCTTCTTGGTTGGGGGTTGTCTAGGTGGGAGCTATTCATCTTCCTTTCAAGCTGTCTAGGGTCTACCTTTGTTGCCTTCATTGCTTTCTTCCACTCATGCTTTTGAGCGGTGTGGGGCTGGCCCTTTGGTGGTTGACCTCCCTCTCTCCTCGCAATCTCAGCTAGTGCCTGCCTCTTAGCCTGCCTCTTAAGCGATCTTTTATTGCCAAGTATCGTAACAATCTTTTACTTGACCCATTTATCTGTGAACTGAACATTGGAGGGATTGGGATACCTAGAGCGAACAATAGCGAGGGTCTCATCAACCAACTTTTTTGGATGGTATTTGTAGTAAATAAAGCAATCTCTGTAGTTGTTAGCAATTACAGAGTGCATGAAGGTCATGATGTCCTTCCCCCGTGCATCCATCAAGATGCCTCCTATTTGAGTGATGTCATAGAAGATTGTACCATCACCCTCTGGCACATTCGCATCATTTGAATCATCCTCGTCCCCACCACTACCCCCCCCAAAGCACTCTGCCATGCATCCCCCAATGTTCGAGGGAGTAGGATGTAGGATATTAGCGTGTTTGAATGTGAGACTCTGTGAGAGAAAAAGTAGGAATGTGAGACTCTATGTGAGGAAATGTGAGCTTAAAGGAGGAGGATATTGCATGTCTGCCTGCAAATGCTATATAGCAAGACAAGTGAGAGAAAATGTTAATGATATAGGTAGCAGGATTTGTTGGATATAAAACTGTTGTTGGGGAATGGGGAATGAGAGTCTGAAGAAATGTTGTTGGGGAATGTTGCAGGAAATGTAGAGATCCAAGAACTTTGAACAGGAGATTTCTTCTGAAGACATGGCTATCACCTATTAGATTCTTGCTCATTATACTCTTTTATGACTATTGCTTTGTCTATTTTCTTCAGTGTTTGTTGCCTGCGTGTTGGTTCACTTTTGGCCTCTCCTAGTATGGTCGAGGCTCTTGCCGAGTGTCAAAAATCTTAGTCCACACCACCCACTAAGGCCATCAGGAATCGCCTATAATTGCCAAAAGTGTCTGAGAAAATGGTTCGATCTAACGAGACCCTTCGTAATTGCTAGAAGTGTGTAATTTGCTCTTGATGTCTTTCATCTCAGTGTCAGCATGACCCTTCGTAATTTTCATCTCGGTCTCAGCATGACCCTTCATCTCGGTCTCATAATGGATTAGTTGAGGAGTTTCTGGGTGTTTTTACATTGTGCAACCAAAACGGGATCCTTGCACACTCAGCCCAGTGTATTCCCTTTGCCTTAGCCACTATATTCAGATAGCCTTAGCTACTACACAGAGAGATTGTCTCCATCATGGCACAAAGAAGTGTGAAAGAGGGACGTTACTTGAATGGAACAAAAGTCCTTCTGCATAGTTTCGCTGCATAGTTTCGCTCGCAAAAGTGGTCTAGAGCCTTTTTTTCTCTGCCAAGGTGTGAAGGTCTTCATGTTCATTATCTTTTCTATTATGCATAGTTTCACTGGCGAAACTAGTCTCAACCCTTTTTTTGTCTGCCAAGGTGTGAAGGTCTCATGTTCATTGTCTTCATCATCATCTTTATCAATCATCTTCATGTTTAGCTTCATCATTATCTTGGACCTTGGAAGCACCTTGACTATGGCGGACAACGCAAAAACTCGGCTATGCAGATAACAGTGCTTAGAAGCTATGGGAAGGAGCCTCAGCACACGCATAGGTGAAGCATGATCGCAGACAAACAATGGATAGCTTCATCGAAATGGCCTTCCTGCAATTTCCACCAAAGTCTCGCTCCTGATAATGTGAATAGGCGTCTCTCATCAGTTCCTACCCCTTTCAATTATTTGTACAAAACTTGCGCACAAAAACTTTTTGAAAAACTTTAGGAACCACTTGCAAGATGGCAATCACCAGCATCTACAATGTGTGGCATAGCACATGGATTCCGAAATTGATACCTTTGCGAAGTGTTTTGCGGGGTTGCTTATACATTTCGTCACTGCTCTTACGGTCTCGTAAAATTCTGCAGAGCAATTCCCCTGAACTTTCTTGAGACCTTGTTCGAAAGAGGCAATTCACGACCAATTCAGCAATGTCACCACTATAGTGATCACCAGTGCTACAGTCAAAGAGGCAATTAACAACCAGTTCAGCAATGTTATCACGATAGTCTCTCCTAGTGTGCGCAGTTTATCACACAGAAGAACAAACCCCAAAAACCCTTTTGCATCTTCGCCTGACTCAAAGGAGCCATTGTGGTGTCCCTATCGACGTAAAAAACTACTGCGTCTGCCACTCCTATAGCTGCAGCTTTCGTCCTTTGCTCTCGCCAGCTCACCTGACCGAGAATGGATCATTGGCTCCCTCCGCTACTATGATTCAGGGACTTTCAGGGTCTTCGTTGGCGACAACTCTACAAAGGAACCCTCAACACTCATCTCACTAGCACTCATCCCTTGGATTCCACCTTCTGTCAAAACGACATGCACTCATCCCTCGGATTCCACCTTCTGTCAAAACAGCATGCACTGTTACCACCACACCACCACTGTTATCATTGTTACCATTCACGACCACAGCACCGGCTAGATTGTCTGGAGTGCTCTGTGCGGCTCTATAAACTCTCCGCCCTCTCTTCTCTTACTGGCTCTGCTCTAGGCGATTTATGGCACTACAAATATGGTCATCTTCATGTGGAAGCCCTCCGCCGCGCCTTCCATGGTCTTCCTGATGTTGGCAATCGATGAAATTAGAGAAGAGCAGAAAGCGCAAAGAAAGACGAACGGAAGAGAGCAAGAGAGAGTTAAAAGAAGAAGCGAAAGCAGTGCGCACTCACTCGCCTGAGAGAGCGAAAGTGAAAAGAACGTAAATGCATCAACACGTAGAAAATGCTGGGGGGGAGGTGGAGTGGAGTAGCATATTGCTACGCTCGTTTTCGATGGAGCATGCATTCGCGTCTCCATCTCCTAGTCCTCGCAGTGGACACCGCCTTGCATTTTTGTTCTGCCAGTAGAACCTCACCAAATGCTTTTCATGTTCCATCCCCACAAATTTCATCATCGCCCTTCTCCAGCTCATCGTCCTGTTGTTCAAACACAGATCCCGCTTCCCGAGAAGACCGCAATAATGAACCCAAAATCACCGAACCCAGGTGGGATGTTCTCTACCCATGCGTTCCTCCAGGCCCTGTGCCTCGAATCGTATACCTCAAAACTAGTTTCGCTGGCGAAACTAGTTTTGAGCCTTCTTTTCTCTGCCTCCGCTCCATCACTAAACACAAAAATGACATACTACAAGAGACTCTCACTCCTATAGTGATATGGTACCGCCAACGAAACTATATTCTGAGCCTTTTGCCCTACGCCTCCTATCCAACGTTTCATGCCCCCTTTGCTGTTTTGTTTCTCTAGCTACTCCCCCCCTTGCCCAGTTCCTTTTAGGCCTACTGAGAGCCAAAGCACAGTTATTATATAGTGCAAACTTCTTCAAAATCTTGTGGATCACACATGTAATAGCTATCGGTTCATACCTCTGGATATGGTTTCGCCAACGAAACTATGATCTTGCCTTCTTCACACACTGCTAGTTATAGTTGAAGGGAGCCTCACCCATAACACGAACTGTTTATTCTTAACTTACATTATGTTATCAAAATAATGTATTGAGCAACTCCATTTTTTTCAATCATTTAAAAGATGTTTCCATTGGTAAAACTATGAATGGCATTTTTATTTGATCATTTGAAAGATGGTTTCACTCTGTCATTTTTCATTTAATCATTTCAAAGATAGTTTCACTGTGTCATTTATTTGTTTTTCTTCTTGTGCAGGTAAGCTTATTGAAAGTTGTGCAACAAATGCTCCAGTAAGTTTGGTTTCTTTTTCTTTTTCTAGTTGCATTTCACCTTTGCATTTTTGCAAATCTTGTAATTGAGTTCTTCAAACGTGTAGAGAAAGAAACGTGATGTGTCTAGTCCTATCACGAGGAAAGGTGGCAAAAGGAAGAAGCAAGAGTTAGAGGTCAAGAATGAACTGAAGGAGCTTGAGCAAATTGACATTGAAAATGATATTGAGGATCATGGGGACAACAAGGATAAAACTATAGATGATCCATCCAACAAAGCAGGAGTTAAAGATGATGTGGAGGATATCATTCCAAAGTGTATTGAGAGACCATCAGGTGCAGATATTTTAGAGCTTCTTACAGTAACTAAAGAAATTCCACCTCCTCGAATTCCCTTGTGTCGTTGTCTCATAAACCCAGTTATGCATCAAATTAGGAATGATTTGACCATTTTGAAAAGAGCATTTGAAACAGAGGGATACATTCCGACAAAAGGGTCTTTTATTCTATCTATCAAAATGCCTGATGGGTCTTCCAAGGATGTTGATGATGTCACAAGAGAACGTTGGGACAAGAATTGGAGCTTAGTTAATGATGAGTTTGAATCAGAGATAATTGGCACACCATGGAGCTTTCTATCAAACAAAATGTTCTTCATGTGGGAAGGAAATCATCGTACGGCATCTTGGATGGAAAGCATAGAAGAGCTTTACACAAATATCAAGTCTAGACACATTAGACTACAAGCTCAAATTATTGAACCGGAAGCAAAGGATGAGCTTAAGCTTGTTGCTGCTCTACAAAGATTTAACTTGTAAGCCTTGTTGTTTATGTTCACTATATTGAGCAAGAGGGTTGGATTATTTGTATAATCCTTGAGATGGTAAGTGCTTGTATTGCTTGACCAAGTGATGAAATCATCAAGCATTGAGGGTGCATCTACACTTCCAGACAGTCCTTCTATTCTAGAATACTTTGATGGCATTATAGTGAGACACAGGCCTTTTTTGTTTGAGCCTTTTGCTTCATTGATGACAGTTGTTGTTGTTCCATCCAAGCAAGTTGATCTTACAAATGACAGTAGACGATTGGTTTACAGGTATGTTTTGGCTTTCAAATTCAATAGAAAGATATCTTTGTATTACCTTGCATTCTCTTACATTATCCTAAAAATCATTCAAGTATCTCCATTATTTGGCTGCAAATAAGAGTCTTAAGGTGGTACCATCCATTTGCAAGGCTTGAACTATGCTTGCACCTGCTACTTATTGCATGTACACCTCTCATATTTTTAGAGAGAATAAGCATAAGGATGGTCATATATTGCTTACGGAGTGGGAAAGGAAGCACTACCCTTGGTGGATCGAGATGAAGGCTGGAACATGTATTGAGGAAGAGAAGGAAACTTATGATCACCATTTAAAAGGTGAGTGCAAGTCCGTTGGGTAACATGGATGAGGCACAAAAGAAGAGGCTTGAAGAGGAGAAAGAAGCAATAGTAAAAAAGCAAAAGGCAAGTCATGTCACTCCAAATAACAAACAAGGTGGAAGACCTAAACCAACGGGCACTTCTAACATAGGTCTATTTTCTTATAACTCTTTCTTTCATGTTTCAAAGTGATTAGAAGCTTCCTACAAATTTAATTTAGGGTCCTTTGTTATTGTAGACAATGATCCACGAAAGGAGGAGTCTCTTCTTAGCAAGAAAGTGTGTAATACGGATATGGTTTATGTTCCTTTGTCCACTTTCTCATCATTTGCAACTCGTATCTCACAAGAAAACTACAAAGTTTGGGAGTATGATTATGTATCACTTGGAAAAGAAGTTAAGCAATACAAGTACGATGGGGCTTTTCAAATCATAAGAAATTTCTACCATGAACTTGGTGGCATGAAGAAGTCACGCAATGGAAAAAATGCTACATGGAGTGTGGATTTTTGCTTGATTGACCTTCCTACAGGATCTATAGTGAGTGGAATCAAGGGTGGAATCCCTAGATGGAACATTCTAAATGAGGAGCATATCTCATGCTCACTTGTTATTGCTTCATCTGTGATGGATGATTATGGATGGACATTGGTAATGTGTTCACCTGTATCTACTTCATTTGTTGAGCATTTGGCAAGACAAATGAGACTAGAGGTTTCTTGTAGGTGAGCAATATATCACAGTTGATAATGTCTGTTTATGTGAATTGCATTCAGCTATCGGTATCTTATAGTTAGTACATGTAGATGGATTGTGGAGATGGGAGATTGCATCGATGTTGTGGATAATGTTGGCTTTGGTGTCAAGGTATGTCATTTGGCTATTTACATGATTGTCATGTTCTTGTTTGTTCGTATTTTATTTTTCTCCATCAACTTTTTCAATCTATGTTTCATGTAGATTACCGCCTTTCAAATCCTATTGTTCTCTAGGATTGGCAAGAAGGCACATCACTATCTTGATAGGGCAAATAAAGTTTTCCAATCCCTTAAGGTGTGCATGGACAATTATTTCATCACTCATTACTTGCCTTCAAGTGTATAGTGCATAAAAGAGGGAAAGGCTGGACAGTGGCATAGTGGGTTGGAGAAGAGTAGCTCCATGATGTTGATGTTCATGGAGTTGTTGTGTCCGATTGGAGGCTCTGTGCTTGAGCTTGGTGCAGGTACAGCAGTTGGGATGAAAGCAGCAATTCACTCAGGACGTCCATGCATGGCACTGGACAATGACAAAGAGATTTGCACAAGATACTTAGAAGGCATGCTTAGAGACAACTTCACAGAGGCAGGGCCTTCAAGTGTGAATCAAGTAGTCCTCATGATAGATGATGAGGAGACAAACTATGACTTTGATGCACCTCTTGATTAGTGAGTAATTTATTTGATCTATGTGTATAATTTAAGCATGGTTAAATACTGACTAATTGGGCTTAGTGTTCTGCCTTGCTATGCAAAAGATGTGGCTACCCAAATGGCAGGAGATAGCACATTCGATTATGAGTTGGTGGAGAGGCATCATGGACATCTAGACTACATAGATGACTTGGCTAATGAGGTCTAGAGAGCATGTCCTGGCTTTTTATGGATTGATGCAAAACTTAATTTCTCATGTTTTCATTATCATCTCATGTAGACGTGGTTTCTTATGGATGGATAGCCATTACCTTCTCATGCAAACCTTAACTTCTTATGGATTGATAGATTATGGCTTCTGAATCATGTGATTTTAATGTTCTTTGACCTAATAATATGAACATGTCATAGTTGTTTTGGAAATGTATTGCAAGTTGTAATTTTTAGGTTTGAATTTACAGTTTGGAAATTCTAAATTCTCATACCTTAATGTAGAGATAAATTTGTAGTTTGTGAACTCTCGGGCCATGCTAAATGAAAAAAACCTACCAGATTATTATTGGGCTGAAGCAGTTGCTACAGCAGTTTACATAATGAACAGGACTCCCACTGCAACAATACATGGCAAGATGCCAGAGGAGATGTATACTGGTAGGAAACCAGATATTTCTCATTTGAAAATTTTTGGTTGCATTGCCTATGTTCATGTGCCAGATGAGTTGAGGTCCAAGTTGGATCCAAAAGCTGAGAAGTGCATCTTTATTGGTTATTCTTTGCAGTAGAAAAGGTATAGATGCTATAACCCTTCTACTCGTAAGTTTACAGTGAGCAGAGATGTTGTTTTTTATGAGATGAGCAGCTACTATAAACCAGTAAATGTGATTGATGATGTAGATGCACAAAATGGTAATGCTGCACAGAATTCATAGCAGCAATCACAAAATATTAGTGGACCTGCAGTGTCCTCTAGCAGTGGTTCACATACTTTGCCATGGACAGGCAGATTGAGATCAGGAGAATCTCCACAAAGCAATGCAAATAGTGGTATGCCAATATCACAAAAAGGAAAAGAGAAGGTAGATCGGCCCATGTTTGATGTGAATGCAAGTCACTCTTATGTGGATGGTGAATCCAGTGGCTCATAACAGAGCATTGATGATGAGTTGGGTATTCCTTCTGTTGTTACACCTGGAGTAAGGAAGACCAGGGATGTTTTGAGAGCACCTGGAAGTGAGCCTATTCTGTGTAGGTCTACCAGAGCTAGATATCCTGTGGATAGGCTGAAATATGATGGATTTATAGCCATTCACTATGCCTATATGGTCAAAGTGATACATGAACTAGAACCCACTTCTTTTGAGCAAGCCATGGGAAAAGAAAAATGGGAGAAAGCCATGGATGAAGAAATGGATGCCTTGGAAGCAAATGCTACATGGGAATTGGTGCCTTTGCCTAAAGACAAGAATGCAATTGGCTGTAAGTGGGTTTATAAGGTGAAGCACAATGCAGATGGTTCTGTGAACAGATACAAGGCAGGATTAGTTGTCAAGGGGTATGCACAGACATATGGCATTGATTATGAGAAAACATTCAGTCCGGTTGCAAGGATGGCAACCGTAAGAGTAATCATTGCTATGGCTACATCAAAGGGATGGTCTTTACATCAGATGGATGTAAAGAACGCCTTCTTGCATGGTGATTTGCAAGAAGAGGTCTTTATGGAGCAACAACTAGGTTCTGTTCATGCTGTTCATCCCGAGTTTGTTTGTAGGTTGAAGAAATCCTTGTATGGCTTGAAGCAAGCACCTAGAGCATGGTCTGACAAGATAGGACAATATCTTGTCACTATTGGCTTTCAGATTTCCAAGGCAGATTTCTCACTTTATGTGAGAAAAACAGAGAAAGGTATTATGCTGCTTGTCATTTATGTTGATGATTTGATCATCACAGGTGATAGTGATGAAGATATCCTTCATGTGAAAATGCTATTGAAGCAGAAGTTTGAGATGAAGGATTTGGGAGAGCTGCGTTATTTCTTGGGCATTGAGGTGATTAGATCACCAAGTGGGATACAGCTCTTGCAGAGGCAGTATGGATTGGATATGCTGTCCAAATATGGGATGATAGGCTGTAAGCCTATTTCAGTTCCTTTGGAGCAGAATGTGAAGCTGAGCACAGATGCAGGTGAGCTTTTGGAAGACCCTACTATGTACAGACGCATAGTAGGAAGTTTGATTTATATGACTATTACCAGGCCAAATTTGAGCTATGCTGTTGGATTGGTAAGTCAGTTTATGCAGGCTCCAAGGAAACCGCATTTGGATGCAGCCAGATGCATACTCAGGTATGTGAAGTCCACATTGTAGTATGGACTATTTTATGAGGCTAGGGTTCAGATACAATTGCATGGATACACTGATGCTGATTGGGTTGGTAGTAATTCAGATAGACGATCTACCAGTGGATATGTGTTCTCTTTTGGGAGTGCTGCAGTCACTTGGAGTAGCAAGAAATAGCCTACAGTTGCCTTGTCGAGCATAGAGGCTGAGTATAGGGGTGCAGCAATGGCTGCATGTGAGGTAGCTTGGTTGCATAAGCTACTCTATGATATGCATCAGTCTACAGATGGGCCAGTTGTCGTTTATTGTGACAACATGAGCAGTATACACTTGACAAATAACCCAGTCTATCATGCTAGAACAAAGCACATTGAGGTGCATTATCACTATGTGCAGGAGAAGGTTTTACTTGGTCTTATTGATCTAGTTTATGTCAGCATAGAGGATTAGGTAGCTGACATATTCATGAAGGCTTTGGGTGCAAAGAAGCTGTGCAAGTTCAGAGACCTGCTTGGTGTGCAGGAATTGGGATTGAGCTCGAGAGGGAGTGTTGAGATATCAAGCTCCACTCATGATATGCCAGGGTGACCGTTGTGCATTTATGTCATCGACTTGTTAGCTGCAGATGCGGTTGGTACACCGCCCATGAATAATAGCTGGATGACAGCTATCCTTATCTACTCTAGTTCGTGGCTCAGTTAGTATGCCACCTTAGTTAGCTAAGTTTGGTTTGAGACCCACATATAGGGTTCTTCTATTTCTTTGTATTAGAGTTCTTTTGGCTTAAACAACTAAGAAGAGGAAAACTATTTTCAGCCTCCACCTTTGCGTGTATTCCCCCATTGTGTATGTGAGAAAGCCGCAAGTGAGACTCCTTCCCTCTCTCCCACTATCTTCACATATAATACACACAATTGCATCATGAGAGCATTCAAACCAAGGGTATATGTCTTTGGCTCTTTGTACCTGGTACATGCATGCAAGATTAAAGTTAAAGTAGACCAATATGGCTATTTTTATGTCACTCAATTTGGACATCTAAGTAAAAAAATTATCCATAAGACCTTATCTTTGCATAAGCTTGCCTCTATTTTAATCCCTAGTAAGATTTTTATTATGTGCAATAAATTACCAACTTCCAAAGTTGCAAAAATAGTTAGAGGTTTATTATAAAATCAATTAAAGAAACATGTCCTAATATGAGCACTGTCGATTGAGGTTTTAAAAAAAAGATATTCTGTAAAAAAACATTCATTCAAGTATAACTCCTTTGAGTGTTGCTCAGATAATCCGCTCAAGGGTTACCGCTCATAATATGTACGCACCCGAAAATTGGCAGTAAAAAGAATATTTGGTCGAGTGTTCAACCCGACAAAACTGTAGGCAACCAACAAGATTCACATAGGGTTGATGTGAAACCTCAACATCATGATTTGATCAAGTATTCTTTATAGAGCTCACAAGATAAGGAGTGGTCATAGAGTGAGCATTCGTCAAGCCAAACTTTTAAACTGCATGTTGAATGAATTTTGTTTGTCGAAGTAGCAGAATTCCCTTGTGACAAAATTGATGAACTTGAATACCAAGACATGAATGAATGTCACCAAGATCAACCATATCAAATGCTGAGGATAAGATTTTCTTGACATTTTGCAAAATCGAGATTGTTGGAAACAAGTATGGTGTCATCCACATAAAGAGCAAGGATGACAAAAAGAGCACCATTAGGTTTGGCATATAATTTGGGGTAAGAGAAACAAGAGTTGAAACCTTGAGATGTTAAAAACTAATCAATTTTCATGTACCAAGAACGGGAAGCTTGTTTTAGACCATAAAGAGCATGATGAAGGCGATAAACAAGATGGTCATGACCGGGAAGTATGAACCCTTCTAGTTGGTCCATATAAATCTCCTCTGTAAGATCTCCATTAAGAAAAGAAGTTTTCACATCCATTTGATGAATCTCCAAATCAAATTGAGTAGTAAAAGCCAAGAGTACCCGAATACTTGTGCTACGAACAACGGGTGAAAAAGTATCATGATAATCAACTCCTGCAATTTGTGAGTATCATTTTGCAACCAGATGAGCTTTAAACTTGTCAAAAGAACCATCAACTTTGGTTTTGGTTTTATAAACCCACTTACATTTGATAGGATTGTGACCAGGAGGTAGTTCAGTAAGAACCCATGTACCTTTAGAGATCAAAGAATCATATTTAGCTTCCATTGCGTCTTGTGATTAACTCTTTTGTGCAAAAGAGGTAGCTTCTGTATAAGTAGTAGGGTCTTCATGAGCAACCATTGCATGATCAATGATTTCAAAGTCATCAACACAATCATGAGTAGAACCATGTTCAAAATCAATAGGCAGGTCAACATAAATATCAACACTATCATCAGAGGCATGTGGTTATGTGCAAGATGCAAATTAAGATTGTCAACACATTGCTCTACAGATGGAGTAGCAGTGATGCCATCAGATGAAGGAGTAGTAATGACATCAAAAGTGGAGTCATTATCAAATAGAAAAGGAAAGGCAAAAAGTAAGGACTCACTGTCCTCTGCATCCTTGGTAGACCAGGTCCCTCCCTTGGGGGGGTCACTATGTATAAACTCTCTATATCACATGCGTTCAAGGCTTATTTGTAAAGTCGCTTATTTGTATATTTTTCATTAATAAAATGTACCCTTTTTCTATACAAATCTATAATTTTTTTCTAAATTCATTTTAAATAATCCCTTATGTAGTTTAAATTCTGTAAATTTTAGAAATTAAAAGTATCCTTCTGTTGAACTCACGTGATAGGGTTACATAAGATGAGTGACCCCCTTGAGGTCCCTCCCATTAACTGCTCATTGACTATGGCATCACGATTGATTATCACCTTCTTAGAAGAGGGATCATAGAATTTATAACCCTTAGAATTAAAAGAATATCCAATGAATATGAACTTTTTGCTAGGAAGATCTAGCTTTTTCTGTCTCTCTTTCAGTACATGAATATAAGCAATGCAACCAAAAGTTTGAAAATGTGATACAAAAGGAGTCTCCCCTGTCCAAGCTGTGATTGGTGGTATCTAACCAGAAGGTGCAGTTGTAGGAAGATGATTTTGCATAAAGATGGTTGTCAGAAGTGCTTCTGCCCAAAAGCTCTGAGATAATCCATAATGAAGGAGCATACATCGTATAGCATCAAGAGAAGTGCGATTCTTATGCTCTGCATTTTGTTGAGGAGAGTATGGAACAGTATATTCATGTGATTTATGCTACACTCAATGCAATAATCATTAAAAAGATTAGAAATATATTCTCCACTATTATCACTACGAAGGGTCTTGATCTGAAAACCAATATGAAGTTTTGCAGTAGTTTTATATTGCTTGAATATTGTTAAGGCCTTTGACTTATGTCGCAAGAGAAATGCAGTTGTATATCTTGACCAATTGTGAATGAAAGTGATGAAATACCTATAGAAAGACTTAGATGGAGGAAAAGGTCCACATATATCAGTGTGAACAAAATCCAATAAAGCATATGAATGAGTTGAAGTAGATGCATGAAAGGGTTTTTGATGATGCTTGCCAAGAGCACAATATTCACAGAGGCCCATGTGAGGACGACGAGCTGGGAGATTCGTACCATCCACAAGATCATGATGATTTATAGCAAGTAGCTTGGCAAAATCCGAATGAACAAAACGATGATGCCATAGCTTGCAGTCGAAATCACCAGGGGCTGTAACCACATTAGTAATATTATCATTTAAGGAAAGTTGAAAGAAGTTACCATGCCAAGGAGCAACTGCTATGGTATGTCCACCTTTTTCAATCCGACACTATGTGTGGTCAAAGCCAATAAAGAGACCAAGATCAACAAGTCGTGCAATAGAAAGAAGATTTCTCGGAAGCTCTGGAACATGGAGAATGCCTCGCAAGACTCTTGTTGAAGAAAGAGTGCCAAGATATAGATCACCAACACCCCTGACTTGACAAGTAGTGTCATCAGCAAGATAAACCAATTTCTTGTGAGGAAGAGCATGAAATTATGTAACCATTGAGATTGATATGTCATATTACCAGTAGCACCAGAATCAATAATAAAAGTGGAACCATCTCAAACATGAAGTATCTTTTCTGGAGAGACATCAGAGCAGATATGATTTGCCTCTTGATGCATATGGGCATCTTGTTGTTGAGCAGCATATGCTTGAGTACATTCGCGATCATAACACCTCTTGTAACATTGAAAGGATGGATGATTTTCACCACAATATTTGCAAGGAGAATTATTGGATAAGCGGGGCTGCTTATTAGAGGTAACACCATGTTCCTCATCATATTGCCGAGCCCAACGATTAGAGATAACATGACCATGCTTATCACAATAAGAACAATGTTTCTCAGGATATTTGAGACGAGAAGAATTACCACCTTTGTACAGATGACCACCACATCCATAGTTGGAGAAAGAATGCTTGCAAGCAACACAAGCTATCTCTAAATCTGCATCATCCGTTATTATCATGTTAGATTCATGAGGGTCTTTATGATGCTCACGTCACTGGGCGTACTCAATCAAAGAAATACATGTTTGATCAAAATCAATCTCATTTTTGTTGGAAAGGATGGTAACAATATTATCATATAATGGATTCTGGACTGTGTTGAGAAGATAGGTCACCAACTAATTCCGTGGAATAGGTGCACTAGCAGCAGCAAGTTGATTGACAATATTCTTGAATGACTCAATATGAGTTGTCATAGGAGATCCAACTTTGTACAGAGTGCTCAAAAGATTACAAAGATAAAGAATCTCTATGATAGATTTCTTCTCAAAAGTAGCAACGAGATATTCCCATACACAACAAGACAAAGCAACTATAGACGTGCAAAATAGCGGACATGTCTATATGCGTTGCTCGAATAGCAAAAATATGAGCGCATCTATTTGTGCATATATTAGTGCGTCTATTAGTGTGTCTGCACTGTGAATTAGACATGGATTTAGATGCAAAACAGAGAATACAAAAAGTGAGATTTTGGTGCAAGCTGATAAATGTACATCACTGCTTTCCAAACATTGCCCATGATTACCAAAGCACGTAATTTTAACAAAAATATCAATGCTTTTTGGCAAACCCACATATACAAAAATTAAGTGAGGTGAGGAGAATGAGACAATATGTAAAATAGTTTTGCCAATATCAATGATGGGCTACAATTCAATCTCATCCTCAATGAGATCAACCCTTGCCAAACTATTTACTTCAAAATCCAAACTAGTGTTGAGATCTACAAATACATTCAACCTACTACTACTTGTGCTACTCATGTGCTCATCGAAATTAGCATCACCAATGGTAGGCTCATCCTCACGGGTAATGGCCTCAATATCTGTATCTCCTATCTCATGATCATCCTCCTCTCTCGTATCACAGTCATCATCACCTCCATGGCCATGATCATTCTCCATACGCTCCATATTAGTAAATGTACTATACATCACTTTTGAACGTGGCGTAATAGGTATGACATGCCACCACCTATTATTACCCACCATTGGTTGATAGACAACCTAATTCAAACACAAATACAATCATGTTATTTTCCTTGCATCGAAGGTATAAAATATTTAAAAGTGAGTATTTTTATATCTGTGTACAATACATGTTCACATTGTTGCGGTAGTACTAGTGTGTCCTTCTTACTTTGCCAAAACTTTGTGGAGTCAATTGTTACAAAGCCACTTGCATGGCATTTGGATTGTTGCATTAGGGCCTCTTTCCACCACATCCTTAGACCACTTTACATCCAAAACATACACAAAGAAGTGCCAAAAGTCAAGCTTTATAATATCTTGGATTATGCCATAATAATCATCCATGGCTCCATTGGCTCCCTCAAACCTAGCAATGACGCCGCAATCTTATGTGCTTCCCATCAATCCGTTGTGTTCAAAAATGCTTGCCCTCACACCATATAGCATTGAACATAGTACAGTAGACAAAGACAAAATCAATTAAATAAGCAATCTGAATTGTTGAAAGCTCCTAACATATGCATAACATTTTATATACCAACCTTGCTCATGCATCCTGTAGCATACTCCCATTCTTCCATTGTGATATGCATCCCCTCATCTCTCTCTGCTCTCTCCATTTTGTCAAGTAGCCAATCCACATGAATATCCTTTGGAAGTGCTCTTAGATGCTGAGGGTATGGCACACGAGATTCGTGGTGTGTACGAAAGAGGGCCCTTTCTCATTGTCTTCTTGTCTTTGCATCCTCATATCTTGTCACCCATCTTTTCATCACATCACTATTAAGCATGCAATAGAGGTTGATATTAATAAGCAACTCCATGTCTATTACTTTGCTGCATTCTTTCCCTAGAGGCACAATAGAGGTCATCCTTAGGTCTTCATCATCTCCCCCCCAGTGGTCAGGAGGCCCTTCTGCCTCACAAAGCCACTGACGTACTCCCATGCAGTCGAGAGTCACTTCTCCAGCTATGAATGGACAATGTACTAGCTCGGCACAACAGGGCAAGAGGCATAGTAGCAGGGGATGCATGGCACAGTGCTTTAGGAGGGGTAGTGATGGGGATGGGGATGATTCAAATGATGCAAACATGCCAGAGGGTGATGGTACGATCTTCTATGACATCACTCAGATAGGAGGCATCTTGATGGATGCACGGGGGAAGGACATCATGGCCTTTATGCGCTCTGTAATTGCTAACAACTACAGATATTGCTTTATTCACTACAAAGACCAACCAAAAAAGTTGGCTGATGACACCCTCGCTGCTGTTCGCTCTAGGTATCCCAATCCCCCCAATATTCAGTTCACAGATAAATGGGCCAAGTCAAATATTGTTACAATACTTGGCAATAAAAGATCTTCGCTTAAGAGGCAAGCACTAGTCGAGATTGCCAGGCTCGAGGGAGGTCAACCACCAAGGGGCCAGCCCCACACCACTCACAAGCATGAGTGGAAGAAAGCAATGAAGGCAGTATGCTAGAAATAGTATACATGTGAAGAAAATCACTTTGAGCTTGTTGATCATGAAACCACGATATTTTTCGAGAAAAGCAGAGCTTGTCGATCACAAAATGAATATAATTTTGGCAAAAAGCACTATGATCATGCCGAGCACGAAACCAATACATTTATCATGAAGCCATGATATTCTTGGCAAAAAACACTACGAGCGTGCCGATCATGAAACCAAGAAAAAAAAAGTCGATGCAAAAACTGACGTAACTTTTTGCTCCGAAGTTCGATCGGAGCGTTTAAGTGCTCAAAACAAAGAGCACAATGAGAGCTACACTTTGCTAATCGATCTAGGATCCATTTGCCACTGATAACTTTCTCAAATTTGCACCAGAAGACCTCCAAAAAACCACATCAAGTTAGACATGTCAAAATTGACAAGAGAAAATAAGTGATGAGACACTAAAAGTGCTATGTAATCAAATCAACAACTAATACTTCATGTCTTTCTTCGTTACAGTGAGCATACTATAGCAAGACCTTTGTAGCTCTGATACCATGTTGACAGAGAAGAAGAAGAGATGATAGACACACCAAATAGACTCCCAAAGCCTGATTCATATTGATCACTAGTTACGCATATATAGGTGAGACCTAGTTCAAGTTAGGGCGAGCTATATATAGCTCTAATAGCCTTAGCAATTCATAAATACGCAAGACATTCACATTGTATGGGAGAACATCCTACCAATTTCCTTCCAAACGCCTCTAGGCATGCATATAATTGAAGCAATGTAGTGGCCCAAAGAGCTGAGAAGTAGCTCGCTGCACCACTATGGCGGCCAGCTATTTTTTGACTTATCATCAAAGTTATGTCAAAATGTAGTTCAAACCAAAACAATGGCTTATATCCTTTATCGTGGTGGCTTAAGGGTGGTTTGAATTAGATTGTCCTAGATCACAATGTCTTCAAATGTGAGGACCTAGCCCAACCATTTTGTTGTCTTGAATTAGATGGTCCAATAGCGACCATATTAACATTTCTCTCTCCCGATCTAATTTGAGCATGTAAGTGCTCAGCAATCATTTTGCACATGTCTTTGATGAAGCCTCATTTGAAGCAATATGTTGAAGGGATGCTTACATGGAGGAAGTAAAGTTGAAAGAAACAACATTAATACCAAGGGAATACACTATGTAAAACCCCTTACATCACAAACATTTAAGAAAAAGGGTTTTAAGTATACCTTACACCCAAGTTATGTATGTGTATTTTGTGTAAATGCCAAAATAAAATAAAACCTCTTTTCTTGAACTCATATAATACCTTGCATATTGCTCGGTGAATTCTTCGAGTATTGATAGGCATATGGGACAACGATACCTTACATATCGCTTGGTGAACTCCTTGGGCATTAATATGCACTAGATTGGACATTGGAGCATACATCTTTCTAATTGAGGGAGCACATGAGACATTGTCTGTGTGGTAGGTGATGCAATGTGGGGACTGTGCATGGATGTGGCAATTAAGTGCACTCAAGAGATGGGATATGGGAGTGGGTGGGTAATATAGACATCTAGAGGGAGTCAGGCGATGGCAAGAGCAAGGAGAGCAGTTGCCATCATGATGGTGACACCAAACCACTTAGACATATCAACAAGGGAAGTTGCGCAGTGGCGAGAGCAGGGAGGAGGGGAACGGTGGCACCAAACCACTCGGACATCATAACGAAGGAGGAGGAGGGTTGGAGTTGCCTGGAGTGAGAGGGGTGATGTTTTAAATGATGTTAAGAGCATAAACCCACCACGGGTTATTGTGTGTCCTTTCTTGAGATGGATCAAGGCACTTCAATATAAACTTATTATTGCAAAAGTTAAGATCATCTATGTATATAAAGGACTATAGAAAGTCTTCTGCTATATCCCATAAATTAAGGCACGAGTATTTTTATAAAAGCAATATCAAATTTGAGAAGATATAAATTGCACCATGAAGGTGAACACGAATATCCCATGGGTATCCCAACACCCTATTTAGCAATGTTCTCACTGATTTCCATAAATGCATTAGTTCAAGCATAGAGATTAAGCTATAGAAATTTGTCAAATGAAACCATGGGTTTTTTAATCTTAGTAAGTCCTAACTTGTGATTATGTGTTTTGAAACCTGAATAACCTTTTTTATGAAGAAAATCTAAGTGAAACTTCCAGGAAGACATCAAACTGTCTTCCTATATGTGGAATAGCAAGTAGTAATATTAAAGGTGGAATAGCAAGTAGTAATATTAAAGGTAAGCGTATCACAATCAAATGTGTTCGGCATCGTGCGGGGAGCCTAGAAATGCTAAAACCCACTAAGGCATGTATGGGGCCTATCAAACAGGTCCCATATGTGCCATAGTGGGTTTTAGCATTTATGGGCTCCCTGCGCGATGCCGAACACATTTGCTTTGGTCAAGCAGGCCCCATATGCACCATAGTAGGTTTTAGCATTTCTTGTCTCCCCACGCGATGCCGAACACATTTGCCTTCTATCGCATAGTGAGAGCCTTACTGGATTGCTCAGAAATGACCATTATAGCACAAATATTTATCTGATAGCATGCCTTTGAACAGAATAGTGAATGAAAATATTAATGCCAGCAACAATTAAAGTTACAAAATACAATGACAGTATAAAATAAATTTTGTAAAAGAATACAAAATGGGGCACTGTATAAAAAGTATATCTGTATTCATATAAAATAAAATTTCTATACAATAAGGCTTCATAGCCTTTCTCTCTTCTCTAAAACACTAAGAACATCGGGGCTTTGAATTCCCAAATACACCCTAGCTCTAAACCTAGTCGATAGAGAGTGAACACTGTTGTCATTGCTGGCCAGGGACATGGCTGCTGTCGTTAATGCCATACCTTGAAAATTGGTTGCAAAGGCATTGAGGGCAACCATGCGGTTCACCAAAATGACCTTGTTAGCATTGCGATTGATGTCAGCATGACCAATCACTCATGACAAGGCCTTGCACTTCAGGACGTCATCAGTGCCATGTGGAGAAAACTTTTTGTGGATAACCACAAAGTGCCCTTTTGCTTGGCCAAGGTAATGTGCCAGTGAGTGATCTCGGCCGAAGCTACTATGAGCAACGCGTTGCCGAGATTAGAATAGGTCGACCTCAAATGTCTCCTGCAATAGTCCAACATTACATTAGAATTCCATTAAAGCAAAAGTATACCAAGAGAGAAGAAATTCAAAGCTCATAGTTTCTTACCACTATGGAGTCGTCAAGCTCAATCCCTTCCTCTTTGTCAATAAGGATGGATCTAGAGGCCTCCTGCTATCTGGAGTGACATGTGGAGGCTTCTTATGGAACATCAGGTAGGTTGGAGTAGATTGATATCTCTGCATCTTTGATTTGGGCCAGTGTTAAAGCAAGAATCTCTTCTATTGAATCATCTGCTCCCAAAAACCCAAGTTCTTGCATAGTCATGTCCACCTCGTATCCACACAGGACACCAAGAGCTTCATCCTCCTGGAGACCAAACATAACCTCTATGTCATGGAGAAAGACGTATTTTCTCCATCGACAAGAAGGGGAGCAAGAAACCATATCATTGTTGCAGGGTCAACAGAGGTGGTGCCCAAGGTGGATGGAATTTGAGAAGTAGAATGGGGTTTAGGAGGTCGCTGGAGCACTTCCAAGGCCAATGCAGCTTCCCACTCCTCAACTTCTTCATCTATGGGCTCTTCATTGTAGATGTTGGGCTCATCTACAGAAATAAGAGGATCAGAAAGGGCAGGGGTAGGGTCAGGGCTTGAGGTCGAGGCCTCCTCTTCCATTTGTCCCTCCTAGAGAAGGAAAATAAAGGTCATTTCCCAGGATTAGGAACCTATTTCTTGTGTTTCTAACGACTCCACATGCTAGGAGGTCATCAATGTCCTCCCTAAACCCTAGGGGTGTGAGCTGGGCTTGAAAGCATCTAAACTCTTCACAAACCTAGGTTCTTGATTGAACAAGTACTCCAAATAATCAATTGGGACCCACCTTTTTATAGACTCATCAAGTTGATATGCAAAACTCGCGATGTAGTCTTGCATGTACTTGATGAGGTCTTCAAAATCGTCTCACACTCCCAAGTAGGTGCCTAGGACATCTATGCTCTTATCAAAGACTCGAAATAACTCCTCCTCTCTATTAATTAATGGAGTACGGGAGATGAAATTGTGGAAGGCAGCAGACCTAGCAGAATCCATTGTAGTTTGGTAGCTAGGAGAGCTATGGCTATGATAGTGAAACTTTTAAACTAAAGTAACTTTATAACCTATATATACCCAAATGCTCTAAACATAAAAAATAAAAATAATTATAAATTTTTTGGAAAAAACTTGACATTGACATGAAACAAAACCATTCAAAACATCAAAATTAATTGCACCACTATTAATTGGAAAATGTCAAAATCCACAATTGTTCCACCCCACATTGTTTACCATCTTCAATATTGTAGGAGGGATAAAAGTGGCACTATGCACGAGCTTCTCTGCATGCTTTCCTACCTTTTCACCATTTAAGGTAAAGTGAAAGGACTCAGACATGCCATCCTCCATGACCAATAGGTGTTCCTGCACATCCCTGAGAGTCCACTGTGACGTGACAGTCACATTCTGGACATCTCCTAAATGAGAACCAATACATAAACTTACCCCTATATTATCATCATCGTTAGAGTCAAAGGGGATCAAATTGCCACTTGTTTTCTTCTAGCGCCTATATTGGAAACTCAGGGGGGTCACTCATCATATGTAACCCTATCACATGAGTTCAACAGAAGGATATTTTTTATTTCTAAAATTTACAGAAATAAATATACATAAGGGACTATTTAAAATAGTTTTGGAAAAAATTTATAGATTTGTATAGAAAAGGCGTACATTTTATTAATGAAAAATTTACAGATAAGGAATTTTAGAAATAGGCCTTGAACGCACGTGGTATAGAGGGTTTATATATAGTTACCCCCCCGAGATCGGAAAGCAAAATATAACATTTGGTGAGAGATGTCGTACTTGATAACCACATTGTCCTTACATACATGGCATTGAAACAAATCGCCCTTTTGTTCACCTGACTTGTTTCCCCAATTCACCCCAAGCAATTCTTCAAGGGCATTCTCATGTAGGCACTTGCATGACCACATGGTTTTTGTTCTGTGCATCTGGATATTCTGAAAACAAGAAGCAAAAATGTGCAAAGGCATAAACCAAGACAACCTTACCCATTTAGAGCCAAATGTAAACTTCATGGCCATGCCCACATCCTTTGCAATCTTGTCCTTGTATGATGGCATTGTTCTTGTGTCCACCATGCTGCAGTCCATGTCTTCAAGTTGTGGTGTTGCAATGCATTGAAGATGGCAATAGCCTGATGCCGTCCTTGGAGTAATGTACTTGGCATTATACCAATATATATTTCTCTATTTCAAAGCAAAGGATTTCTCTCGAGCATGCATTTGCCTTCCTAAATCCTCATGAATGGCAGTAAAATTACCTAAGAAGCACTCAACTGGTTCCCACTCCTCAAAGTTTGAAGGAAATACATCTGCTATGCACAAGTGCTATTTCAAAATACAATTTCAAACTGACTCATTACACTAGTTCTTTTTCAAAATACAATTTCAAACTGACTCATTAGATGTATTGCACCTTTGCAAGCAATCCTTTCTTCCCAAGCTTGAACTTCATAGAGGTCACAATAGCAATAGTGGACTAGAAAGTGTAGCTTGGAGGGAGAGAGCAGCTCTGATAGAGGGAGAGAGAGGGAGAAGGTATAGAGGGTGCAACTGAAGGTTGAGAGAAGCTCCAAGAGATGCTGTAGCTAGGAATGGAGGGAGAAAGAGTAGAGGGGGATGAGCAGCTACTCCAGGAGGTGTTGTAGCTAGGAATGGAGGGAGAAAGAGTAGAGGGGGATGAGAAACCACTACAAGAGGTACCGTAGCTAGGAATGGAGGAAGAAAGAGTAGAGGGGGATGGGCAGCTACTGCTGTAGGAGGTGCTATAGCTAGGAATGGAGAGAGAATGAGCAGCTGCTATAGGAGGTGCTGGAGAGGGAGAAACATAGTGGACCAGAGAAGGAGGGGGCTAAGAAGATGCCAAATGAGTTCCCACATTTAAAAAATGGAGGGAGAATGGAGCTGGACCAAAGAAGAGGAGGGAGAAGGTCTGTAACAAGCTTAGAGGGGGGAAAAATTCACCCAGAAGGGCCCACCACCTTTTGAATGACTTGTAGGTTTGTGTGGGGGAGGTGCATATGGGAGAAGGGTCAAGCATGGGTTGAGGGGGGGGTGGTTTGAGTGGTCTTTGGTGTAAGAGGAGTAGCCAATAGGGGTTGTTTGCAGGTCTACCCACCTCCACCTCAACATGGCATTGCCCCACAAAAAGGAGCACTCCCATTGGTATACCTCAAATACCTCACTAATCCCTTGAAATTAGGAAACACTAATTGGGGGCTCTTTGGAGACCTCAATTCTCCCCTAATGACTATAGGTGTAAAAGCCAACTTTTTGAACATGTCCATTACTATCACTAACCAAAGTAATGGAGTAGTAGTGACAAGCAAGTATGATAAAACTAAATCCCTTGACTACCCAGTATGTAAGTTCATCTGGGCACGTAGTAACAGGCCTTTATCCTTTTCCAAAAAGGTGATTCTTTCCCAAGTAGACCATGGGTAAAGTAATATAAAATAGGTAGAGATGGATAAGATCTTGGATTATTCCCTCCATGTAGGATGGACCCATGTGGGGAGGTTGTAGATAGTCCAAGAATGCAAGTTAAATAATGGGGAAAAGCATTTATGTCACCGACTTGTTAGTTGCAGATGCGGTTGGTACACTGCCCATGAATAATTGCTAGATGACAGCTATCTTTATGTACTCTAGTTAGTGGCTCAGTTAGTATGCCACCTTAGTTAGTTGAGTTTGGTTTGAGACCCACATATAGGGTTAATGAAATCTCTTATGAAATGTTTATGTCATTGTACCTAAGCATTTCTATGTATGAATGGTTTTACATTTCGATGTATGAATGTATTTATGATTGTTCACCACTTAAGTGTATTTCATCGAACGTGTGATGTCAACCCCCTGCATTTGAACAAGTGTGTTGAGAGACTCTACGATTAGGTATGTGAGAATCTACAATTACCGTAGATGAGATCTAGGTGGTGATGAAAAGTCTTAGAAGGCAGTTTCTAGTGCAAAGCACCAGTTGTTTGGCACAGGCTTTGCTGAATCATGGATTCAAAAGTGGAAAGAGTAGAAAAGTAATAAAAACATTCCTCTAACAGGAGTTCCCTGGACTTGGACCTTCAAAAATGGAGGAAATGGTTGGGTACGTACATCACTTGAATCCATAGTACCACTCACTTTACAAATATTTATTTGTTGGGCAGTAGTCTGACCCAATCCAAAGTGATGGATGGTCTTCTACCCTCACTTGGATTGTGTGTTGGACCTACGGGAATGTGGTAGGTGGGTCACACACACACACACACACACTCATAGACACTTGCTTGCTTTTATAGACAAAAACACCTGTAAATTTGCCTTGTAAAAAACAAATCCCACTACACAATTGTCGTGATCAACATAATTGTTGTGAGAATTATAATTCCCTTGTTTATATATACATATTTAAAATATCCCCCTCTCTTTTACACACACACACTTCCCTTCTTGTGAAAACCCCCCTCGGATTTCTTCCTTTTTTCTCCCCATTTTTCATCAACCTGTGGTAATCAATAGAATTGAAAAAAAAACAAACTCCCCCATACTTTCCTTTAGAAATAAAAAAGCCCCCCTTTTTCTAAGATTTATTTCATAAAAAACCCCCTTTTTTTCTTCTAAACCCCCTTGTTTTTGTATATGTTTCTTATTAAAACCCCTTTTTTAAGTTTTTCCCATATTAATTTTTTTAAATTAATTATTAAACGTGCCTTAATTTAACTACCCTTTACTCTTAATTAATTACTATAGACGAAAACAATCCCAAACACCGCCCCCAACCAACCGCATTTTTTTCCTTAATGGCACTTTATTTAAAGTGCTTTTCGACCCGCCTCTCTAGAACAGTTATTAACCCCCCCACTTGGCATGCACACACACAATAGCCGCCTATAACTGCCTACTTACCCGCTTCCCTAAAACAAAGATGCAACCTAACTACCCTAGATCCTACCTGCATACCCAATTTTCAGATGACGGAGCCTATAAAAGAAACTGTACTACCCTACTCTCACCTCACTGACTACTGTCTTGAGGCTCTACACACTACGCTATGCTCCACAGTCACTTTGCTTTGCTAGGCCTTTTTACATTGAGTTCACTATACACTACCTAGTGCCCACTGCTCTGTGTTCATAGTGACCAAGCTCCCAAGTCCTTAATCATTCCGCCTCCCTCTCATACCTCATGTGGCTGCTCATGTGGCATAATTGCTCGGGTGGCATAAACACTCTTGTACCTTGTGGTGGTTTTGCTACGCAAGTCTGCATGCACCGCCAAGTGTTCTAATCACTTTGACTTACTACGACATGGATACTCAGGTTTTTAGAAACCCCCGTTTTTTAATTTTTCATTATCATACATGTCACCCCCACCTTCTATCTACACACCCTCTCCTCTTCACCTTCTATGTACATGTTCCTGGCAGTGCACACCCCCCCCTCCCTTTTCTTCACTCCTTATGTTCTATTTTTTCCCCCTTCCCGATCTATAGACCTCACCCTTTTAAAATAAAGAACTCCCCCTTCTTTTTTCCCATAGTTAAATCCTTTTTACCCCCCCCCCCTTTTTTTTCTTTTCTTTTCTTTTGTCTTTTCCTTCTTAATTAGTTACTTAAAAAAGCTTCCTACATTGTGGTACTTTAAAGCGTATAACTTAACTAAGGTTTTTTTCTAAAGGTATCGTTTTTAGGCATTGTTCCTTAAAGTGTTTTTATATATCAAAAGAATTTTTTAACCTGGTGACCTTGGAGTACACCAACATGGCTTACTTGAAGACAATATCGATGATTACCATGGCTTCAAGGACTACAGCTGAGTCTATGTTACGGAAGTATTTGCTTGGTAACTTCCTCTTTTTTTATTTAAATCCCTTCTAAATCAATTTTAGATCCTATGTGGGGTCTTGTTTACAAGTACCATATGAAAATTTATTCAATTTGCCTAATATCTACATAACAATACTAACTTTTTTTTACCAATTCAATCATTTCTTTGCTATTCTAATTCCTAGAAGAGATGTATGTTTTTCCTACTCACAAAATAAGCCTTGATTCAATCAATTTTGTGAGGTTCTAGTTATGAGGTTATAGTCATAAAGATGTGATGCCTCCCTTGTTACTTCGTTTAAAGATGAATAGCTAAGAATCTCTTGTAAAGGAGCAGGATCCCCCTTCTTATGCCTTCTAGATTGTTGATATTACAGATTCTTTCATTCCATAATCCTGGTAGGTGTCTTGCTCTTTGGTATAAGCGATAACAAGCTGGGGTTTATAGGCATTACTTGTCTTCCCTTATGAAACTATGATGTTCTAACACATTGTTTTATCTGAATAGTGGCAAGTAAGTGGACCCCAACCTCAGAGCATAGACTATTGGATGGATTCGACACTTTTTTATTAGTTGTACTCATTAGTATCCATGTGTCAACTATTTTTAAATAAATATTTTCCACCTTTATCTGAGCATCGTGTGCCATGTTGTTTAGAGGTATCTTTTTTAAACACACACACACACCCGAACCTTGTTAACCTTTGCCCAACTTAACCATGGGTCATGTTGGTAATCCTTGGTTGGGTTATGACATTTCCCATGCCAGCTCATTAAAACATTTATCGAGTTAGGCAAGAACGCTTGTCTTTTGCATAACTCAAGACTGTTTAACATTTTTTGAGTTGATGAATATTATCTCACTTTAATAAACTATGTAGAGGAGTGCTAGAATGATTTCTTATTGAAGCTTGGATTCAAAGATGACATTTGTTCCCCTCCAGCCCAAGGCATTCAGACTATACTTGCATGTTTTCCAAATAGTGTATTTCATCACAAATTGATCAAGTTCAAGGAAGAAGTAAAAGGAAAGGACACACCTTCAGCTATCAGCATTGCTTCCATTAATGACTAACTACAATTACTCAAAACTTTCCGAAAGGATCAACACACCACCAATGTGGCCTTTGATTCTTTTCTCCTATGGCTCATCGATGTCAACACTTCCAATGAGCAAGATTTAGAGTTTTACCACAAGGCTCTCCCAGCCATTGTGAACAAAATCTTACTAGTAAATAACTTACCCTTGATTCCCTTACCTGCCCAAATTGCTTGTATTCCCCTAAATCTCGTGGTTGATGTTGATGGATTGACCCAGCTGAGAAAGAAGCCTTAGTAAGCCTAGCCCAAAACTTTTCCCCCTCTGAAAATTGTTCTGACAACCCTCTTTTAGAATTCGCCTCCTTCATTCCTCTTCTTCCCCCTAGACAACTTGACTTGGATTCCAGCAGTCTTATTCACAAACTCTGGACCTTTGAGACAATTAATCACCATGCTCCCTTCACCCTTGATTCACTCATTACATTATGTAGTCTATCTTTTGTAGCAATTGACCAATGCAAGATATCTATCTAGAAAGGAAAACATTTCCTCTTAGCTGACCTCAATTTTACGCTCCCTTTGTTTTCCCTCCAAACCTTTGACCAGTCCAAATGTTCAAGCCATGGTGTATACTTCCATACCAAAGCTATCCCTACAGAGAAATCAGGCAAGAAGTACATCAAAACCCTTTGGAACAATGTTGGTGAAATGGTATTTCTTCCACGGATTTCACTCTCTCCAACTATTGGAGACCTACCATTCACTATGCAAAGGAGGCAATTTCCAATCAAACTTGCTTTTGCAATGACCATAAATAAATCTCAAGGACAAACAATAAAGCAACTAGGACTATACTTAAAAACATGAGTATTCTCACATGGCCAATTATATGTTGCTCTATCTAGAGTATCATCTCCAAATAATATGAAAGCAATTATTGCAAAAGAAGATACATCATTATCGAAAAGGGAATGTAGAGATGATGAAACAATTAACATTGTCTACAAAGAAGTATTAGAAATTGTTTTATTCTTTTAAATCGCAAATTGTAAATAAAAATTTACAAATTGATTTTTAAATATATCAAATTTATATTTAGGCATCAATGGATCTGGAAGAAATAGCTCCATGTTCTCCATTAGGTAATATTCAAAAGATAGAGAAAAAAAAAGAAATAGCATTTTCATCGAGTGGAGGAATTAATGAGAATATAAAGTTGATAGTTGATCTAAATGAGGAGGATACAAATGACAAACAAGATATGGCTCAACAAATTATAAAGACAAGAAAACGAAGAAAAACCTCAACTACCAACAAAAGCAAAAGAAAGAAGATAACATTGCTGAAAAGATTTAATCCAGTTAACAATACAGATCAATTAGTAGAAGTCTCTCCTTGCATGAATATGATTACAAATGTCATGAAAGACTTACAATCAGAGATGTCAAAAGGGCATTATATTATATTGAAGTCAATAGCAGATAAATCCAGGATTGACATGGATATTCAGAAGGAACAACAATTAAAATTGTTGGAATTTATCAACAATCAATTGCAACAAAACAAGGCCACTTTTGAATGTCATGCTGGGATCATCATCGTCATCATCAGTGATGAACGCCCAAGCGCTAAACTTGGAGAAAAGGATCATGCGGCGGAGGTCCTGGCAATGTGGAACACTATAGCAGTAGAGGCGGGGGAAGAGACTGTCCACGAGCAATTGGGCGGAGGAGGGATGATCGGAGGAAGCCTGAACAAGCGAAAGGGTCCAGGCGTCGCATTTGGCTTTGATGATTTCATAGTCAGGGTGCAATGCAAGAGGGGGAAAGGAGCACGCCATTGGGGGGATGTGAAAACTGGCCGGGATTCTGCTGATGAAGCTCTCCATTTCTTTTCTTGATGTGCCAATGCTACTAGTATTGCTACAATCAAGTAAGAAGATGGGATGGACAACAAACTGCATGGCACGAATATATAGTATTAATTCAACGCATGGCTTATGTCATGGAAGCAAAAAAGGGAAGACATATTTTTGGACCTATTCTACTTTGTGGGCTGTATTGTTGAGTTGACTTTGTCAACATTCGGATCTATGTGCAGAATGTAGAACAATGGAAGGCTACACCTATGAAAGAGAACACATAAAAAACCTAGCTCTAGAAGAAAACTTGCATAAATGAAAGACACACCACATGTGAGAAATGATGAAACTTTGAAAAAACTAGCTTTGTAGAAGATTAGAATACATGTCAGAAATGATTATACTTTAAAAAACCTTTCATGAGAGAGATAAGACCACATGTGAGAAATGATGAAGGCTTTGCATAAAAAAACTTTAAAGAGAGAGATAACAACCTAGCTTTTAATACTTAAAAAAGCCTAGCTTTGTAGAAAAAAACTTTCATGAGAGAGATAAGACCACATGATGCCACATTTCAATATTTTGAAATGATCTTGTGAATGGGCAGGAATATATATCATTAATTCATCGAGGCGTGGCTTATGTCATGAAAGCATAAAAAGGGAAGAAATAAAGATGACTATTTTTGGACCTTTTCTGTAAGAAAATAATATAACGTCTATGCTCAACAAATAACAGGATCTCGTACGCAAGAGAGAAAACAAGATAGTATGGAGAATTAAAAATTTGATTATAGTAGAAGTGATACAATAGATGGCATTGCCTCCCAACCGTGCGCTCCTGTGAAAGAAGCTTCGATGGCGTGCTAGAAATAGTAGAAGATGGAGGCTGGATGCTAAGGAATGAGGGTTGCTGTAGCAACTGATGAAATGGGCTTCACGGGCTTGCTCTTATATAGCCACTACTCATAGTCGGTTAGGCTCAATCGGGTGACCAGCCCACCAGTCCCACCCAAAATGATCGACTGGGGGCCGGTAGGCCACCACCATACGATAGAACCGATGCGCAAAATAGAGCGACTAACCTACGGTCTCCATTCGGCTTAGAGCCATCCGAGATCATTTGAGTCTCCAAACGGCAGGCCCCGCAACCCTAGAGTGGGCTGCCCCAGGAAATGCCCCGTCTACCCTCAATGTGGTCAGTCAAGGGATGCCTTCCTGCACTTGCATGTAGCCTAGTTGGTGGTGTGCCAACTCTATCTAAAGTCGTCCAGCCATCAGGCCACACATGGCCCCCATCTGGTGTCCAAACCAGGACCTACTGGATAACCGAGCTACTCAAATGTCTTCTCCTCATATGGGGGGCTTACAAGTAGAGTTAGCTGGTTCCTGCGTAGTTACATGAGAGTGGAGCATTGATATCTAACACCCCCCCTCAATGTTCACCTGCAAGTGAACTTACTTTTTCGGCCCAATGCCAAGTCGATGAAGATGCCTCTCTAGCAAGTCTCTTCCAAGAGCCTTTGTGAAGATGTCCGCAGCATTCTCTATAGTCGGACAGTACACCAAGTCGACCTCTCCATCCATGATGAGCTCGCGTACAAAGTGATATTGAATCTCAATGTGTTTTGTACGAGCGTGGAACACCGGGTTCTTTGCAATCGCCATGCAACTCTGATTGTCACATGATAACTGTGTAGGCTTGTTCTGCACTGCACCCATGTCCCCCAAAATCCTCCTCAACCACACTGCCTCGCAAGAAGCAAAGCATGCAGATTTATACTCGGCCTCGGTAGAAGAAAGAGCAACTGTGGGTTACTTCTTACTGACCCATGACACAACTCCAGATCCAAGTGAGAAACAGTACCCTGTCACTGATCTCCTGCTGTCCATGTCTCTTGCCCAATCTGAGTCACAGAATCCCTGCCCTCCAATGGTTCTCTCGGGGCTTCTTGGAAAACCTACTTAGTACACCAGTCGCAAAACTGATGTCCAGCCATGTGTTGCACAGGTAAATCAAGCTACCCACAAGCCTTCTGTACTTCCTTTGTCCACCAGTGGTGATGAATCCTCGTTTGAGAGCTTTGCGTCAACCTCCATATGGGTACCAACTATCTTGCACTCAGCCATGCCAAATGCCTTCAGTATCTCTCCAGCATACTTCAGCTGTGAAATGAAGATCTGTTTCGGCTCCTGCCAAACTTCAATCCCCAAACAAAAATGCATGAGTCTGAGGTCTGTCATTTCAAACTCTCTTCCTAGCAAATGCTTCATCTGCGAGATCTCTTCATGGTTCCCTGTTATGACAAGGTCGTCCACATAAAGGACCACGATCATACACCTGTCTCCTTCTCTGAAGATATACAAATTTGCATCAGATGAACCCATTTTGCAAAAAGTAGGCATCAATTTGTTGGTACCGCACTCGTGTGGCCTGTTTCAGCCCCATTATGGCAACCAAAAGTGCCATATATTTTGCCATTTTTACATATGAAATGGCAACTAAAAGTGCCATATAGTTTGGCAATTTCCACATACAAAATGGCAACCAAGAGTGCCATATATTTCTGCCATTTTCGTGTCTAAAATGGCAACCGAAAGTGCCATATATTTTTCCATTTTTACGTATCAAATGGCAACTAAAAGTGCCATATAGTTTTGCCATTTCCACATGCAAAATGGCAACCAAAAGTGCCATATATTTTTGCCATTTTATGCCTTAAATGGCAACCAAAAGTGCCATATATTTTGCCATTTTTATGTATGAAATGGCAACTAAAAGTGCCATATAGTATTGCCATTTCCACATGCAAAATGGCAACCAAGTGCCATATATTTTTGCCATTTTGATGTCTAAAATGGCAACCAAAAGTGCCATATATTTTTGCCATTTCGATGTCTAAAATGGCAACCAAAAGTGCCATATATTTTGCCATTTTTATGTATGAAATGGCAACATGTAAAAGTGCCATATAGTATTGGCATTTCCACATGCAAAATGGCAACCAAAAGTGCCATATATTTTTGCCATTTTGACGTTTTAAATGGCAACCAAAAGTGCCATATATTCTGCCATTTTTACATATGAAATGGCAACCTAAAAGTGCCATATAGTTTTGTCATTTCCACAATCAAAATGGCAACCAAAAGTACCATATATTTTTGCCATTTTTAATGCATGAAATGGCACTACAATAGAGACCAACTGTGAAAGAAATGGCAAAAGGTGACATAAAAATTGTCACTTATTATATTCGAAATGGCAAAAGATGACTTAAAATTTGCAAGATTTCATGTTGAAAATGAAAATAAAGACATACGAAATGCCGGTTATTATGTTACAAATGAAAAGAAATGGAATCACAATTGCCATTTCTTCTTTTATAAACAA
This sequence comes from Dipteris shenzhenensis, assembly GCF_047967505.1. Classification (NCBI taxonomy): domain Eukaryota; kingdom Viridiplantae; phylum Streptophyta; class Polypodiopsida; order Gleicheniales; family Dipteridaceae; genus Dipteris; species Dipteris shenzhenensis. The sequence goes on along the minus strand of NC_141610.1, from coordinate 31,602,219 downwards.
TAGCATTCAAAATGGGCAAAAACATTTAACTTCTATTAGCTTTTAAAATGGGCCAAAAAGTTACATGGCATTGGAATCTTAAATGACTAAAAAAGTCAAAAGTCTTAAGTCCAGTAGTACTCATATTACACAGTGTGTGTCATCTAAAATTCTAAGGATAACTTTTACATTTTATAACACACACATTTTACTTGATAACAAATATTATTCGATAGTTGATTGATAAATAAATAATTCAATTTTGACATAACAAAATAAAATATAAAATTATAAAGACATTACATGAAGAGTTTTCCAAGCAACATTCAAGCCTACAGCTTGACCCAATGTCTGAATCTCATCATTTGCTTTGAATATACAAGCATCCTTAATGATTGCATCATCAACTCGTACGGCTACATAACCAACTCCTATTGGTATAGTATGAACTCTAAATGAAGGATCCAAACTAATTGTTGTCACTATTCCAACTACATCTTTTGAGTCCTTATGTAAGATCTTTACTCGTTGTTCCCTTGGAAAAGCATCAACCTACAAAGATACATTCAAGAGATCATTGGTAGAATATTTGTTTAAAATATCTTTATGAAAAATATCCAAAAACGTTATGGTCATAATATCCAAAATGTTATGGTCATAATATCTTTATGAAAAATATCATAAAACATTATGAAAAAATATCCAAAAACATTGGTAGAATATTTATTTAAAATATCTTCAAATATTCTATTAGAAGGTCATAATAAAAAGAACGTAATTGCATAATATTTTAAAGAACATGATTGGATGTTCAAGTTGGTTAAAGCAATTAGCTTTTCCATTTCATGATGATTTCGCTATTTTCCAACACACAAAGATGGGCTTAAGGCACCCCTCCTTTTCCTTCCACCTTATGTACATTAAGAATTCTACATATACATTACCGAACTTACTTGCTCTTGTTGTACTCAAACTCAATGTGTAGACAATCTTCAATGCCGACTTCCATCTATCCTACCAGCAAAAAACCCAAAAGAGAATCACTCAAATTTCTCTTATCCCAATCTATCTTCGATCTGCAAAGAATGTTTGAACGTAGGGAGAATGCGTGGCTAGGGAGATAGATATACCATGATGCTATTATTTATTTTTGGAGATGGTGAAACATTGCAAACCTGCTAAGGCAGTAAACAAAGGACAATTGATGCTTTATTCCTACACATTTATTTATAGGTTTAGCCATCATAGCTAGAAATACTGTGTTCTTTGTCAATCACCTTGAAAAAATATAGGATAGAAGCAGTAAACAAAATACCTACATGACAAATCAAAACAAATAACAACTAGTTTCATTGTTGTTTCCCTTCATGGACTCTCATACTGTGCTCTGAGAGAAATGTAACATGCATAGACTCGACTCCTCGCTTGCTAGGTCCATAGAGCCAACTCCTCGCTGAAAGTAATGTAACATGCATAGAGCCACACATGTAAGAGATGACACATGATTCGCCCCCCCAAAAGAGAGTATCAGCCACATTGGGATGGATGCTAATGACTATGAATACACGATATCCTTTTGAAATTCTTGGGCTGATTGAAGGCTCCTCCATGAGCTATGCATCTTGCTCTCACTGATTCTGTAAGAGACCTGTTGAAGGCCGTCGCCTAAGCAAACACCTTCTTGCTCTACATGTCAAACAATCTACACCAAGAGGATATTGGACATTGTCCCATGTGTTGATTGTCTCGGAGCTGAAATGACGGCTTACTGTAGAGAATGAGGGCCCAATGGTGACCTTATATATGGGCTAGGCCCCTTCCTTGTCTAGGCTTGTGGCTTCCAAGATCTTGCCATTGTAGCTACCCCTCCCACTCAACTAGAACATAAGGGAGTGGTTGTCCCTTTGACCTATGCACCTTGCTACCCTAGAAGATAGCCAAGGTTGAAGTCTCCCTCTGAGCTATGTCTGCAGAAATCAGCCTTCTCTAGTCATCCTTGATAATGGCCCAAGACCTGCTCCTATGCTACTCGAAACTACTCTTGAAGGGCTACTCCCCTGGATGAACTATGAGCCCCATACGCCCCCCCCAAAGCCAACTAAGTTGTAGCATATTTCGGCCGACCAAGAGCTTTCAACCAGCCAAGCCGGTTAGCTCCCCAACTATCTATCTTGGTTGAGGTGCACTTAAGCTTGATGGGATGCCACAAGGGTAGCACATCGTCTGCCACGTGGGAAGCATACTCAAAAAGAAAAGGAAAGGCATAGGGCTACCACATGGGCAGCACATAGGCTGCCATGTTGGCAGCACACATATAGCTCACATATGAGACTGATATTTTGACAAATGTAGCTGAAGTTGTTTGTTAGCTATCTCAATCACTTGCCATCTCCTCACAACAACAACCTACTTCGTACTATGCTCTAAAAGTAATGTCACATGCATAGAGCCAACTCCTCGCTTGCCCTACATGTATAGAGCCAACTCCTCGCTAAAAGTAATGTAACATGAATAGAGCCATACATGTAAGAGATGACACATGATTGGCCCCTGCCAAAAGAGAGTATCGGCCACATTGGGATGGATGCCAATGACCAAGAATACATGATATCCTTCTGAAATTATTGGCCTGATTGAAGGCTCCTCCATGAGCTATGCATCGTGCCCTCACTGATCCTATAAGAGACATGTTGAAGGCCACCTAAGCAGGCACCTTCTTGCTCTACATGCCAGACAGTCTACACCAAGAGGATTTTGTACATTGTCCCATGTGTTGATTGTCTCGGAGCTAAAAAGACGGTTTGCTGTAGAGAATGAGGGTCCAATGGTGACCTTATATATGGGCTAGGCCCCTTCCTTGCCCAAGCTCTGCCCAAGCTTGTGGCTTCCAAGATCCTACCATTGCAGGTGCCCCTCCCGCTCAACCAGAACAAAAGGGTGTGCTTGTCCCTTTGACCTATGCACCTTGCTACCCTAGAAGACCGCCAAGGGCAAAGTCTCCATTTGAGCTATGTTTGCAACAATCAACCCCAACTATCCATTTTGGTTGAGGTGCACTTAAGCTTGATGGGGTTGACATGGGTAGCACATTGACTACCACGTGGGAAGCATATTAAAATAGAAAAGGCAAAGGATAGGGCTACGACATGGGCAGCACACATATAGCTCACATGTGAGACTAACTTTTTGACAAATGTAGCTAAAGTTCTCTGTTAGCTATCTCAATCACTTGCCATCTCCTCATGAGAACAACGTACTTGAACGTACTATGCTCTAAAAGTAATGTAACATGCATAGAGCCAACTCCTCACTTGCCCTACATGCATAGAGCCCACTCCTCGCTGAAAGTAATGTAACATGCATAGAGCCACACATGTAAGAGATGACACATGATTGCCCCCCCCCCAAAAATGTCCAAAATCTGCTTCGTGTAGACTGTCTGACATGTAGAGGAGAAAGGTGCCTGCTTAGGTGGCCTGACTACAGAGCACAACCATTATGGTTCGATCATGGAATTTGGTACATGTTGCATAATTTACCAACATTTTTACCAAACAGGCCACTCAAAGCTGCTTTCAACTCTTTCTTTTTATTTATGAAGGCAAGTATTATATCTTTATCCATCTAAACATTTAATGTAAAATTAATAATGGGATTGGTGATACTAATATTTTATGACTTTTTGATTTATGAAGCTAGTGATATGGTTATATTATGCAAGGCATCTCTCACATTTCACTACATGAGGAAACTGGTATTATTGGCCATTAATAATTTGGAGAAGAACCCACTTGCTCCATTACTACCCCAACCTTCACCAGGAGTGATGTCATATGGTGAAGTCATGCTACAGTCCCCTGAGACTTTACCTACCAGAGCTTATGGTTCCAAAGTAAGAGGAAGGTTAGTAGGATGCATCGGGTACACAAGGGGATGTGGACAAACTTCCTATTATTCACCAAGGGGCCCAAACTCTAGGAAGATGATTGAATGGCAACCCCCTTTGAAAAGTTTAGTACATCTGGATAGTGCAAAATCGTAGGTACGACCATCAAATATCCTAAGAGGTGGTAGGACCATGTCCTACACAGACAGAAAGATTAAGAACCTTCCTGTTCGACATCTACTTTATGAGATGACAAGGATTGATTGATGACAGGTATGTGAAATCCATATGAGAAGTACCATGATGTTACCACATAGCAGGAAAACATTGATGACTTTGAGAAAGAATTTTAATCTCTTCATTCATGCACTATTTGAAGATCCCTTACTTGAAATTTTTTTGATTACAAAGCTAAATATTGATTTTCTATACCAATACGGTTTGTGTGATCTGATTGATACCATGCGGGAAGTTAACATTGCTTGGAATTTCTCCAATAACTTAGCATCTATACTCTATAAACCCAGGTTGACATTCAGAGATGGGTCAAAGATTACATGCCAATGCAAAACGAATACTTTCAAAAAGTGCATTAAGAAATAATGGGGACATGTGTGTACCATTGACAATAATATTGTGAGTGATAACACATTAAAAGAATATATCAAAAAAGGTTTGGGACACATCCCTAGGAAACACCTTAGTATTGAGGGGACATTGGACACGTTATTTATGATTTGGAACCAATTAGTTACATTGAGTCCATTATTATTTGGAACTCTTATCCCAATTGAGATAAATTTTAGGACATTTTGCACAGAGATCACTTGCAGAGACTGACTAGAAAACAAAAACTACAAATTGAAGAGAAAGAGAATCCCATGGGAACCCCAACTATAGAGAGAGAAATTAGGAGATTAAGAACATCCCTTCTCATTACATCCACAGATAAGTCATCTTCGATCGACTCTAGCTTATATTTGTAAAAAGTTTATATTGGATCAAGCAATGTAGAGGTTATCAAGCAGGGACTTCAAAAGAGTGGATAAACCTTATATCCTAGACTACCAATTGGTCAAGGATATTACAATCTTTTGGTGAGGATACTATTATCTTGGGAGACTTCAACATGGTAGGGGCTAGCATGGATAGATGGAATGGGTTAGGAACCTCATTCGGGGGAGTGAAGCCAAAGCATGGCAAGAGGTCAGGGATTTAGTAGAGCTGATTGACATTTATGAAGGAACCTCCTTCATGTGGACTAACAACTAGTGCAGTGCTCTTCATAGGAAAACAAGGATTGATCGAATATACATCTCTAAGTCCATCTGTGAGGAGGCTTTGATGCTCGGAACCAAAGGGATTTCCACCCTCCCTTTCTCGGATTTCAACCCAATCCGCTTGAACCTTGATAAGGGAGAGGGAAGAAGACCCTTTCTTTTTTCAATTGCCCTATGTTGAAGGCAAAATTTGTCAGATTTGGTGAGCAAAATTTGGGGAAACGGTGAGCATTTTTGACAAATGGGTCAGGGCAACAGAGAGAACGAAGTTGTTCCTTGAAGTAATTAAAAAAAGAGCAGACAAGTCAAGGTGGGAGAGGCAAGAGAAACTGGAGACAGAAATGAAAACAAAATAAGTAGACACTACCGAAGGAGGGCAAATCATTTTTAGAGAAATTAAGGAAAATCTTAGAAGAGAAGCTATAGTTGAAGCACAGCAAGAAAACATTTACACAAGAGAGTGGTGGACTAGTAAAGGTGACAAGGAAAATGAGGACGCCTAGGGAAACATCAAAGAACTTAAAGTAGATGGATAGATGCTAGTCTGATCCTCCAAGCAATGGTGCAGCATTTCCAATAGATTTTGGGGACCTAGAAGCTAACTCCACAAGGAAGCAAGCAACGGTGGAGTGCCACAGTTAAGCCCGATCGAGATGGTAGCAAGATTTAACACTACCTATCTAGAAAGAGAGGTCACAGTGGAAGAATTGAAGGCAGTAGTGAATCAAATGGCCAAGGGAAAGACACCAGGGGAAAATGGTCTCCCAATCAAATTCTTCCAAGTCTTCTAGGAGTCTTAAGTTCTTTCCTCCTGCAACTCTGGCAAGAGATGGTAGCGAAAGAGTACCTCGGCTATAGAATCCACACAGGATTGATCAAGCTAATCTCAAAAGGAGGCTCGAAGGAGGAACTCAAGAATTGGAGGCCACTCACAATGCTTAACACTCACTACAAATATATTCGCTAAGGTTTGCTATTCAAGTTAAAATGGAAAATGCAAGTTTGTATTATAGATGAGCAAAAAGGGTTTATCCAAGGTTGCCACATTTTGGAAGTAATCCTTACACTATGGGAAGGCCCGGAGTAAGCACATGCAAGATATCTATTTCATGAAAGTCGTGTTTGACAAAGCCTATGATAGAATGGAATGGGGTTGGAATGGGGTTTTATCCTTCAGGCCCTCCAGGACATGGGAATTGGGCCCATCTTTAGGAGCTATGTCAATGCTTTACCATTGGGGGCTAAAGCTAAAGTGGAAGTAAATGGTAAAACATCAGTACCTTTCCCTTTAAAAAGGCCTATCGCACAAGGACGCCCCCTTTCTCCTCTGTTCTTCGCTATAGCTATAGCTGATGCACTAGGATGGCTAATTTAATGGGAGGTCGACAAAGGGAACATCATGGGCATCCAGTTGGAGGGAAACAAGCAAATTGTGTGCCAACAATTTGCTGACGAACCAACCTCAATCCGACAAATGGCACCAGGTCAGTGGGCACTGTGTTGGATTTTCTCGAGACCTTCTGCCTAGCCTTTGAATCAAAAGTTAACCATAGTAAGACCGGAATTTCGGGCACAAGATCCCAATTGCCAAATTCTATGCTTGACATGGGGTGCAAAGCTATCAAAGAAGGTGAGGTTTTCTGGCTTCTCAAAATACCAATGGGTTTTAGGTGTTCAAATAAAATCTATGTGGGAATGGGTCATCCAGAAAGTCAAAGAGAAGATTGCAAGATGGCAAGGTCTTCAACCCACCCTAGCTAGTAGAAAGTTTGTACTGAATCATAATATTTATCCACTTAATGATAAGAAGCTTCTTGATATGGTGTTGCCCTCCTGCTTTTAGTCTCCACCAGTTGATCACACCATCTTGCACTCAGTTTTTGTGCTCCCTTGAATTTAACACACTGGCATATCATGCTTTCACATTCCCACATGGAGCAATAAGAGGCTCAATCACATAAAGCAAACTTCTTTAGCTACACAGTGACTCCACAAAAATTTAGATGAAGAGGAGACCCAACGTCCACCAGTCATATCCATTAAAACCAAGAGTGCAGCACTTATGGCTTCATGCTACTTTTGCAAAAGTAAAAGCCAATGATACTTCACATCTATTAAGCTAGTTTTTATTTAGCGCATCCTTTACTGACCAACTTCTTATTTAGTGCATCGCTTGTTGAGTCTTTGTGTAAGTACTTTGCTACTTAGCATTCATAGAACATCCTTCAAGCAAAGATCTTTGTCAATATCTATACTCAGGTACCTCATAAAACTTGATTGCTTTTCAGTGAGATGATGATGGTTAATTCCAAGCTCACTAACCACTATGACATACATCTATTGTTGGAGTTTTTCTTTGCCTATTGGTATAGAGATAAACCACTTACTTTAATGTTGTACATGATTGGGAACCATGATATCATCATAGTTTAGTACACTACTTTTTCCTTGATATTCCACTTGAAAGGTTATGTTATTTGTATTCCATTACATTCAATAATGCTTGATGTTTTATTCACAATGATGATACATGTATTATTATGTTTTGCTACTAACAAGTTGAGCTGCAGCTTCAAGTTTCCATGAATCTTGGTTAAAGAGATTTGCCAAATATTCTATATGAAGCTTTACTTTCAGCGTGAGATGATTGATCCAAAGGAACTTCCAAAATCTTTTGTATTGTTTTGAAGGCTAGATTTTCTTCGATTATCTTATCATTTACTTTTGATTTCCTAAATGTTTTGTGTTATGTTGAAGGTGAGAGTTACTTTCGATTATCTTACGATTTTGAAAAAAGATTATCTTTCATCTTTTGTCAATCAAGCATGCCTATAGACCATCCATTGTATTTGATCTGGAGTAGGGTAAAAATTTGATATTGAGTTTTTCATTTATTACTGCTTGGAGGTTCCTCATCCTAAACACTTTCTTGTCATTTTGGGCTGACTTGCTAATCATGCAAGTGTGCTTGATATGCAAAAGAAAATGTGGATCTAATGTTTCTTTTTGTCTTATAAGCTTACATCTTGCTTGACTTGCTCATCATGTATTCAACACTAGCTTCACTTTCACAAGTTGGTCCATCCTATCCCAAATGTTTTGTGTTGTTAACATGCTAACATGTTTTCTTTCAATGTTTCTTTTCTATTTAGCTTTGATATCATTACTTCTTGGATGCGTTACTTCACATATGCGAAGGCACTTCTTACATGTTTCCCATATGCGAAGGCGCTTCTCACATGTTTCCTTGTCATTTTCAAGGCACTCGTTTGTTTCCAAGCTAAGCTCATATGTTCTCTTTCATCACACTCAATTGTGTCTTCGGAGTATATGCAAGTTTGCATAGGTACTTTGATACAATTCAATGGACGGAATTCACATTGCAGGATTAGTACATCTGCTTTCATTTTCCTACTCATATATATTTACGAGTGTATGCAAGGTCTTGCTAGACCAACGGTTTTTTTTTTCTTTGTCGATTAACTTATTGATGACTTATGGTATGTATTTACTTATTGGTTCATCTTCTATCTTCAAGCAAGGCATACTTTTATTTTGCCCTTCTATTCCACCCTTTATGTGGGGAGGTATATGTATGTGTCTTTCATGATGAACACATATGGATGACTTATTGAGTATTCATTTGGCCATCGCACCTATGGATTGGATGTGGCAAGGTTCAATGCTAACTGCTTGAGTACTCATCTAGAGTGGCATATGGCTAACTACTTGAGTACTCGTTTGGGCATGGCACATGGATTATTACTGAGTCCTCATTTGGATGTGACACATATTTATCTAGCTTTCACGATGAAAACTTCTTGAGTACTTGTTTGGACAGTCACATATGGATTATTTATACGTACTTGTTTGGACATGGCACATATGGATTACTATTGAGTACTCGTTTGGACGTGATCACCGTTCTCAGGTGCCCATTTTCTTGGTTACTTTTGGATTTTCTTTGTAATCTCGGATGCTCGTCTTCTCGGTTGTTTGGTACTTCCAGATGTGAAGAGGTTGTTATTTCATTCTCTCTATGATTATGTAAGCTGTGTCTTTTCCACACAAGCTTGCCTCTTGTCATATGTGTGTGAATTATGCTCGTTGTATTTCCGATTGTTCGGTACATCCGAATGCAAAAAGGTTGTTATTTATACCCGCTATGATTATGTAAGCTGTGTCTAATCCACACAAGCTTGCCTCTTGTCAATCGTGCATGGCTTATGCTCATTGTATTTTCGGTCATTCGGTACTTCCGTTATCAGTGTAATTTCATCCCCGCTATGATTATGTAAGCTATGTCTATCTCCACACAAGCTTGCCTCTTGTCATACGTGTGTGGCTTATGCTCATTGTATTTTCGATCGTTTAATACTTCCAGCTATGTAGTTGTTTGCCGTGGCTTTGTGGACATCTCAAATCGCCCTTGCGTACTCATCTTTGGAGTGGCTGAAGGAATTTCCTCGTACATTCATCCTTGGTACAACAGAAAAGGATATTTGAATATTTGCTTTGTTTATATACACCGCATGAAACGGGACATTTACTTGAATATTTGTTGTGTTTGTATACACTTCATGAAACTGATCATTTTAAGTGGATGAATTGTGCAAAACATGAAGGCATGATTATAAAGGCTTAAGGAGGTTTGACGAGATTGAACTTGGAGATGACAAGCTCTCCTATTCAGATGGAGAGCTTAAACATCGAACTTGACAGTTAACATTTTTAGGCAGAGTTTTCCATTTTCCACACATACTTTGCACTGTATGAAGAGCTTAAACATCGAACTTGAAGATCTCAAGCCCTAATTATGCATCATCACTATGTCAAACAAGTTGACATTTCCAACTAGAGTTTTCCATTTTCCACACATACTTTGCACTGTATCATGCACCAAACATAGCACCTATACTTTGCACTATACTATGGACAAGTACTTGTCTTATGTCTTTGTACTACTATCCACATGCAATTTGCACTTTATCACCCAGCATTACACTGTATCATTCAAACTAGCCTATGGCCATCCTTTGTATATATTTTTTCATATAGATATATATATAGTAGCTCAGGTTTTTCCCTTGTACTCCCCAAGGGTTTTTTCATCCATAGCTAGAGGGCCTAGTTTGAGTGGGGGTGTTAGAGCTATATATAGCCTGCCCTAACTTAGCCTAGTTCTCAACTATATATATGCCTATGATCTATGAATATAATCACTTCCTCGGGAGCAACTCTTATGTCTGTCTCTCTCCTCTTTCTCTTCCTCTCAACATAAAGGAGAGCATCTTTTGAAGAAAAGGCCTTTATTAAAGTATTAACAAAAGTATGGGATTATTCAAATGTATGACAAATAGGTAAGCATTAAGACCATGCACTCTTCTATTTAGGGTAAAGGGGTGAGTCTTGTGCACCCCTATCTTTTCCATAGAGTAAGGGGTTGTGCCTATGGTTTTTTTGACTTTTTTCAAAATGTAAGGGCATCACATGAATGGCAATAGAGAAAGGATCTAATTTTTTAAAAAATGAGAGAAATAAAGTAACTTGGTGGAAAACCTACATACCAAATACTAAGGCACTGGTGGGCCGGTATGACTAATTTAGGTTTTCAGAAGAGCGTGACAGCTAAGCATAGTTTTCCTTTTTAACGCCTCTTTATTAGGTCTTTCCATGGAGAAAATAGGAGGGATGTTGGCATTTTAAAGGCACCTGCCTCTTGACTAGCCCCTTTATCTTAGACCCTCTTCATGTGTGGCAATGGGTTTGCAATTCTTACAAGCCTGGTTGCAAGTCAAGGTGTTCACACAATGGTTCTTTCTTTGGGCCGATTGTGAGTCAAGGTGTTCGCACAAGTGGTTTTTTTTGTAATGATTACTTGTGGTTAAAAAGTTGGTTGTCTAATAGACCCCTACTCCCAAAAGAGAAATCATTACATGGGACAGCCCACAACCTCTCTATAGATCCTGGTCTGCAAGCAAGAGAAGGGTTGATATTTTAAAGAAAACTAGCAACAATAGTAACCTAACTTGCAAATCATCTAAACATGCACTTAAACAAAACCAAAACCTCGGGTTTTTTTGCCAACCACGTTTCAAATCACCCTTGGACAAGTGAATAGGCCCTTATTGGTCCCGCTGCCCCCATCCTCCCCTTCCTTTTCAAACATTGTCCTCTTCCATATGCATTCTCCTTCACTTGCTTTGCTTCCCTCTCATCTTGTCTCTGCCCATTTCAACTGTCTCCTCTGCCCTTGCAAGCTTTGTAGAACCCCTCTTGTCTTCCCCTTCAAGGTCTCTAGTGGGAGTGCCATCATGTGTAGAACCCCTCTTGTCTTCCCCTTCAAGGTCTCTAGTGGGAGTGCCATGTGTTGACACACTAGGCATCTTTGCTTTGGGAAGTTCAAAATGTTAATATAGAATAGCATCATCCATGCTATCATAAAAGATTATAAATTACTACATGGCATCATGTTAACTACAAAAAATCTATTTGCATATCAAACAAATTAAATACCATCTAATACAAATAGTAGAGGCCATCGTTTCACTATCATTCATGTTGACAATGTAAAATCTAATTAGCTGTTAATATAATCCGATACAAGTAATGGAAATGTACATATTGGAAGAGTGTGTCAAGTCGAGAATGCTATGTTTTTTATAGTCATGGAGTAAGGATTTGAGGTGGATTGTTTGCATAGGCTTAGCATCAAGTGCTTATTGATCATTGAAATTTAATCCCATCGATTTATTGGTCACTTCTATTTACTCTTAGTGCCCCTCTCTTTTACCTCACAACAAGACAAAGCAACTATAGACACGTTTGCTAGACGCACAAAATAGCGGGTGCGCCTATAGGCACTGTTCGAATAACAAAAATACGAGCGTGTCTAATAGTGCATCTATTAGCGCATCTATTAGCGTGTCTGCACTATGAATTAGACGGAGATTTAGATGCGGATTTAGATGCAAAACAGAGAATATAGAAAGTGAGATTTTGGTGCAGGCTAATAAATGTACATCACTGCTTTCCAAACATTGCCCATGATTACCAAAGCACGTAATTTTAACAAAAATATCAATGCTTTTTTGCAAACCCACATATACAAAAATTAAAAGAGGTGAGGAGAATGAGACAATATGTAAAATAGTTTTGCCAATATCAATGATGGGCTACGGCTTGGACTACGGCTCAATCTTATCCTCCATGAGATCAACCCTTGCCAAACTATCTACTTCAAAATCCAAACCAGTGTTGAGATCTACAAATACATTCAACCCACTACTACTTGTGCTACTCATGTGCTCATCGAAATCAGCATCACCAATGGTAGGCTCATCCTCATGGATAATGGCCTCCATATCTGTATCTCCTATCTCATGATCATCCTCCTCTCTCATATCACGGTCATCATCACCTCCATGGCCATGATCATCCTTCGTACGCTCCATATTAGTAAATGTACTATACATCACTTTGGAACATGGTGTAATAGGTATGACATGCCACCACCTATTATTATCCACCATTGGTTGATAGACAACCTAATTGAAATACAAATACAATCATGTTATTTTTCTTGCATCAAAGGTATCAAATATTTAAAAGTGAGTATTTTTATATGTGTGTACAATACCTGTTCACATTGTTGCGGTAGTACTAGTGTGTCCTTCTTACTTTGCCAAAACTTTGTGGAGTCAATAATTTATAAAGCCACTTGCATGGTGTTTGATTGTTGCACTAGGGCCCTTTTACACCATGTCCTTAAACCACTTTACATGCAAAACATACACAAAGAAGCATCGAAAGTCAAGCTTAATAATAGCTTCGATTATGCCACAATAATCATCCATGGCTCCATTGGCTTCCTCAAAGCCAGCAATGATGCCACAATCTTATGTCTTTCTCTTATCATCAATCCGTTGTGTTCAAAAATTCTTGCCCTCACACCATATATCATTGAACATAGTACACTACACCAAGACAAAATCAATTAAATAATCAATCCAAATTGTTGAAAGCTCCTAACTTATGCATAACATTCCATGTACCGACCAAGGTTGCTCATGCATCCACTAGCATATTCCCATTCTTCCATTGTGATATGCATCCCCTCATCTCTCTCTGCTCTCTCCATTTCATCAAGTAGCCAATCCACATGAATATCCTTTGGAAGTGCTCTTACATGTTGAGGGTATGGCACACGAGATCCATGGTGTGTACGAAAGAGGGCCCTTTCTCCTTGTCTTCTTGCCTTTGCATCCTTGTATCTTGTCACCCATCTTTTCATCACATCACTATTAAGCATGCAATAGAGGTTGATATTATTAAGCAACTCCGTGTCTATTACTTTGCCATGTCCTTTCCCTTGAGGCACAATAGAGGTCATCCTTAGGTCTTCATCATCTCTCCATAGTCATGGGAGAGAGCTATCCACATCAAAAAGAATTTGAGAAATATATACAAGTGACTCTTGTACCAACCAACCCTTGGCCATGTTACCTTTGGCTCTTGCATTTTGTCTCACAAAACCCTTCAAAGTCTTCATGAAGCACTCAAGGAAGAACAACCATCGTGCATGTATAGTACCGCATATAGCAATCTTATCCACCAAATGCACTATGAGATGTAGTTGGTGTCTAAGAATGGGATGTGGAAATTTCTCCTCCACTAAACAAACCACCTCCACTAACATAACTCAAGCACTCTCAAGCATGGTGGGATCTATTTCCTTTGAGCTCACATACCTAGAAAGGAAAAAGTATGCAATATTAGCAATATGAACACCTTGCATCCTGTAAAGTACCTCACAAGCTCACCCATATTGTAAATACAATATTCACATTTTATATCCTGTAAAGTACCTCACAAGCTCACCCATCTTGTAAATACAATCCTTCATGCCCTTTGATGCACTGCGAGAAATGCTAGTAGGTGGTATGAACTAAACACACGAGGAATGGTTGATTAGTTGCTTCTAATTCACTCACAAATTTGGAAGGGAAAAGATATTATGCACATAAAATACTTACTTGGAGCATCTTGTGCCAATCGTGAGATTTCAAGCCATATAATTGCTCTACACCTCTTTTCTTACTCTTTGTGAAGGCCCCCCTTCAAACACCTCATGCATCCAGTGGGAGTTCAAATTGTAGTGATAGCTCACTTCACCGCCACCATCTCTAGCTTTGATAACCTCCACAGTGCACGAGGTAAAAAAACACGCCCATTTGGCCTCTTACATGTCTGAAACTATTACATAATCTACCTCACCTTATGTTTGTGAATTTTGTACGATGATGTCTAGTCACCTTCTTCCTGGAATGTAAACTCTTTTCTTGGCTATCTCCTTTTCTCTTTTTCATATCCTCATGACAAGCCTTCTTACTCTTCTTGGATACATCATTTGAAGCAAGAGTAGGAGCTATATCAAGGATCTCTTGCTACTGCTAGACTCCTTTGGGGTTGCTTTAGAGGGAGCTTTCATTGGCCTTTCCTCTACATGAGGATGTTTTAATCTAGAAAAAAAAGGATCCCTTCTTGCCTTTCCTAGTTCAGCAAGAACTCTCAATAAGAACTCTCCTTGGTAGTCTAGATGCCCTCTTTGTGCTTGACATGGGGAGCTTGTGAAGCCATCTTTCTAAACTTGATTTGAGACTTGTCAACTCCTAGACCTTGAGTAGTAAACCAGTGCACGTAGCCTTTTCTTTTCAAAGTGAAAATGCCTCTGCAAGAGGTGCTTTGCATCCATGACTTAATCTAGACTTGTGCCAATAATTGACTGTCAACTCAACTTGCATAAACCCCCAATTTTTCTTAAGCATCCACTACAGTGTTGCCCCTTTTTGGGTGCTGCAACTAGTCTCTGAAATGCATTTAACTTCCCTTTTTCCATTCAAAGGCATGCAAACCTCTTTATTTATCATCAATAAATATGTGAATTAAGTATTGACAGATAAGAACTACCCCCCTTTTTTTGTTTGGCTTTGTTTTTTGTTTTGAAATAGTCTAATTATAGTATAGTTAGGTTAACCTAAGGTCTAGTTAATAGACTGGTCTAGTGATGCTACACAGACTGGTCATTTGTGATAGGGTTTTTTTTTTACAACTATACTATGCATTGCTACTTGAGCACTGCGTCTTGCATTGCCATGTTAGTAGGCTACTTTCACTGCCATGTGTTTGCCACATTTGCCTAAGGTTGGGAATGGGAAATCTATGTTCCAATATAGGAAAAAAATCTATACGCGCATCTCGACCTCTCTTGCATGATGGTGGGTGTACACCCACACCCACACACACACACATCCTTCCATTGTAGAAGGTTTAGTCAAACACTTATAAAAAAGGTTGTTTTTCCCCATAGAAAAAACATTATTATGCACAGCTTAAATGACACGTAATACAATAGAACATTTGCCATGGTTCTTAAAGTGGGTTATTTGACACATGTGTACCAAGGTGATCTAAATAATTCTAGTTAAAATTCCTGATCATGATGGCCATGAATTTCTAATCTACTAAAAGAGAAATTACTGGATAATTATTCTTTGATACACATAGATTTGCTAACATTAAGTAATTGGAGGAGACAGAAAGGGATACTATAAAGGAGCCAATAGATAACCATAGTTACAGAGGATTATACTTGAGATTCAACCATGGCTTGTGTAATCAAGCATATCAAAAGGTTATTCAACTGCCTCCACCAACTTGTCAATGTTAAATTGAACAATGGCATGGATTTAAAAGAAGATGATGCTAGAGCCTTAGTAGAGATTTGGGCCAAAGATTTGCACCGGGCTAAGAGGCAGCGAAGTAGCTACTAGTAGTAATAGTTGAAAATAAGTACTATCACGTGTATTTAAAAGAAACAATGGCTCTCCTACACAAGAAACGGGGCATCCAAAGTATTCTCATCGAGTGAAACATTGGATGGACAAAACTAGTAGAGCCTAATCTGCCTTCACAGCCACCCTCATCCTCATTTAAATCAAGTGAACAACACCATTAGAAGGTAAAAGGCTTTCATTGAAACTCCCTGTCTCTACACACCTTTGAATATAACTTATACTCTGGCCACATTTCCACTGAAAGCTATATAACGTCAAAAAGAACCTAGTGGATTATATAGCTCAAGACAAGCTCTCCTACAAACTCAGATCAAGCTTAGAAAACACATAGATGACCCATGAAACATAAATTCATCTATATGAGTGTACTCCACAACTACAACTATTCACTATGCAACACCACTTAAGGCCTTCAAACATCTCATATACAAGCTGTTTGCTATCCATGAGCTCTCATAAAAATTCTTTCAGTTTGGAGTGAACCAAGCTTTGCTACAATAGCTTGCTATCCTTTGAGTTCATCACAACCATTACTTCATCTTCTTTCCTGCCCTTACATTTATCCACTGAATTGCTAGCAATCCATTGGCAATATTATTTACCACTCACACACTCCTTATGGACTCATGGAAGCTTGAGGTGCACTAAGCTCCCATATAAGGATGTTTTTATCGAAGCTATGCCTATATATTAATATAAAATCTTGGTGAAAGTTTTCAAGCTCATTTTTTTAGTTTCACAATATTGGTAGAATGTGGTACTTTTTTATATATTTTATTTTGAATTTTGAAGGAAAAAATGTAAATCCTGGCGAAACTTTAAATTTTTTTGCAAAAAAGTTTCAAACCCTGGCAAATGTTTCAAACATTTATTTTTATTAGGGCATACAAACTTTCAAAGCCAATATAACATTTTAGTTTCTTAACAAAACTAACTTGAAAAATCATCCATGCTCCCATATCACAGCTCGCCACCCTTGGAGATCTTGATATCTCACAAGGCAAGGCCTCTCTGCTTGGGCATCTCCCTTGCTTCGTATCGAGTATAGAACCTCACAAGTTATTGATAAAGTATCCAAAATAAGAAACGAGCCACCAAGTCATCAACCTCCTCCTCTCTTCTCAGTCTACAAATCTTGCTCAATCATTTCCTTCTTCCATCCAATCCTGAACCCACTTGATTCATGGTTTGCCATGTTGCACCATCTACATGGTGATACAATGCAAAAGAGCTCCTCTGATTATGAAAGTGAACAAAAAGAAACATCCTCGCTTTCGTTTATCCTTGACATGATTATACACCTTCATAGTCTCTCTCATGATCACATTGTATGCCCTCCATTGTCTCCTATAATCATCAAGCCACACCAATTCTAGTAGGTCCCTCCTATAGCTCTGACGATCTCCTCCCTCTGGATACTAGTGAGGTTCTCCCACAGTCACCCTCTTCCTCTAACAAGAGCCACATGCATGGTCGAGATCTCCACTTCTCCTCCTCACGGAGCATACATCCTTCTTCCAAGGCTCTCCTCTCCCATTTACATATATTCTTGGCTTCTCTCCAAAACCATGCAAAGTGCAATCATGTTGCCACAGCTGCCCTCTTCACGTACCTGCTAGCTCGTCATGTAGAAGCTCTGTTCCTCATCATGTAGCCATGTTGCATGCATACTTTTTTTATTATAGCCACGTCATCACATTATTTTACCACTCTTCCACCCTTCCTTCAAGCTATACCAAGGCCATTAATGCCCAAATCATCGACTATGTGCACACAAATGCATGCCACCAACACTTAGTGCCTAATTGCCCTGACTACCACATATGGTGAACACAATCCCGACACAATGGATTTACAAGACAATCATGCCAAAACCTCATACAGAAATGACTCGGGACAACCATGAAAGGCGTATATCATCCCACAACAAAACATCATCACACTTTGGATACCATGGTCTGGATTGTCTGGTGCACCTACATTGCACTTCATCATTTCCCAAAAGTCCTCGTAGAAGTATCTACCATCTCAAGAAAATATATGCATCAGTGTAGAGTCTTTTATGAGAGTGTCCATAACTCAAAGCCACCACCAACTAGCTATGTACATAGCTATGCACGTACACATCAGCATGCAATAAGTGAAAAACATATTTACTTTTTTATCCACACAACATAAGAGATATTGAATACATAGCCTCAAAAATCGTGGGGGAAGATAAGGCAAGAAACTCCTTGCATGATGAACTAGTGAACAAACCTGAAAACTAGGTTTTGCGCACTGAGGAATTTTGAGAGAATGTACTCTGCACATGTGATGACTAATGGACCTTCTACAGGTAAGTACTCACCTTGAAATCCTCATTGACAAGTGAACCAGAAGATTATTTAGAAAAACCCACTTCTCCCACAAGGAAACTTACATGCCTTCTACACTAGAGGGCCGATACAGTTGTCTCCCCATGAGAGGTTATGAGCACAACTCTCTGCAAGTAGACCTAGGCATTTTGTTGTTCTCTGTTTGATACGAGAAGTACGTTTTAAGACAATGGGATCTCTGTAGCTTTCCACTTTATACGAGGCAAGAACTAGAAGATCCCTGCATGGTGAAAACACTGGAAGGGAGAGAAAACCCTACATCAAGACTAGAGGGATGAGCCCTTGCAATGTTTGAACATGATCGTAGACATGCTATGGCTAAAAAGAACCAGTGTAAAACCCGTGGCAAGCCACGTACGAAAATTTTATGATAAGTTGATTTAAATTGTTTCTCCTAAAACATTTCATATAATTTTTATTTTAAAAAAATCCCAAAATAATAAGATTTTAAAACATTTCTATATATAGTCCAGTGTTTGAATTTATTGTCTTTGAGAGTTACTTTATATATCTTGAACTATATTTTCAAGATCATTGATTCTATTGTTTTGATAATCTACTAAGTGCTTATACATTATTAGATCCTCTTCATACTTGACAATTTCATTTTTAATTTTTTTTGCTTCCAATAGCAACTTTGATCATTTTTTTGAAATCAAAGTTGTAACATTCTTCAGATCTTTGATTTGTCGTTGTATCTTCAAATCTGAAATTTTTACTTTTTTTATATTTAATGTCTTTTTTGACATAGATCTTTAACTTTTTCTTGATACATTATTTTTCCTTTTCACCATATTGAATTTGTTGAAAAATAATTATTTTGAAGTTATGCAATTTAGATTTTTCTTTTAATTGCAAAGCTAATATTTATTTTATTACTTATACTTATTTTTTGAAGATATTACTTTTTTGTTTTAATTTATATGTTTGGATTTTTTTTTAAATACTGAAAGAGTCTTTAATATTTATTTTTTTAATGAAATTTAGATTTCTCTCATTCCTACATAGTTGGATATTTTTATCCAACCAATTGGTATGAAAGATTCATTAACAAAGTGTAAATCAAAATCTTTTGTATAGTTATGTACATGATATGTCATTTTTTTATCCTTGGAATAGTTAATGATAATAAATATGCTGATGCAATTACAAATTGCATCATCATAGTTTATTAATCCAAGAGAATTTGCTAGTAGAAAGCACACTATAGCTATCTTTTCCACTCGTATCAATGCTCGTTGTGATTGAGACAACTAAGCTTTTTTGTTCTCAAACTTTGATTTTCTAATTTTGAGTAGCATGTTCGAAACCTAGAGTTAAATGAAAAATCTAGTGAGAATTAAAATTAAATTTAATAAAAAAGCATAAAATTATTAATGTTCTGTTAAATAAAATTATTATATTTATTTTTATATGTATAAATAAATTATTTTCTTGCAGAAATACTAACCTATTTTAAGGTCAACCTATTGTTCTTATTATTGGAATTTCTGTTGTTGATATTAAATTGGATGTTCTTGTTAATAGACCATTCAGCCTATTCACATTTGAACGTAATTGAGCAATACTTGATTCCAACAATTTCATTTTTTGTTCTTGTTTTGCAACATTTGTCTCCAATGCAGCAATATTCAATTTGATTGGAATGATATTTTGTTCAATATGACATTCAAAAGTGGCCTTGTTTTGTGTTTTTTACAAGGAAAATTTACAGGTGTTTTTGTCTATAAAAGCAGGCAAGTGTGTGTGAGTGTGTGTGTGTGTGTGTGTGTGCATGTGTGTGTGTGTGTGTGACCCACCTACCATATTCCCGCAGGTCCAACACACAATCCAAGTGAGGGCAGAAGACCATACATCACTTTGGATTGGGTCGGACTACTGCCCAACAAATAAATATTTGTAAAGTGAGTGGTGCTATGGATTCAAGTGATGTATGTACCCAACCATTTCCTCCATTTTTGAAGGTCCAGGTCACATCCAGGGAACTCCTATTAGAGGAATGTTTTTATTACTTTTCTACTCTTTCCGCTTTTGAATCCATTCTTTTCAAAGTTCCCGGTCAATTTCTTAATTTGCATAAAGGAATTGAATTCCTCTTTTTCAGTGTATAGTATGGGCATTACTTGGGAAAGAATCACCTTTTTGGAAAAGGATAAAGGCCTGTTACTACGTGCCCAGATGAACTTACATACCGGGTAGTCAAGGGATTTAGTTTTATCATATTTGCTTGTCACTACTACTCCATTACTTTGGTTAGTGATAGTAATGGACATGTTCAAAAAGTTGGCTTTTACACCTATAGTCATTAGGGGAGAATTGGGGTCTCCAAAGGGCCCCCAATTAGTGTTTCCTAATTTCAAGGGATTAGTGAGGTATTTGAGGTGTACCAATGGGAGTGCTCCTTTTTGTGGGGCAATGCCATGTTGAGGTAGAGGGTGGGCAGACCTGCAAGTAGCCCCTATTGCCTACTCCTCTTACACTGAGGACCACTCAAACCACCCCCCCCCTCAACCCATGCTTGACCCTTCTCCCATATTCACCTCCCCCAAACAAACCTACAAGTCATTCAAGAGGTGGTGGGCCCTTTTGGGTGAATTTTCTCTCCCTCTCAGCTTGTTACTCTCAGCTTGTTACAGACCTGCCCCCTCCTCTTCTCTAGTCCAGCTCCATTCTCCCTCCATTTTTTAAACATTGGAACTCATTTGGCATCTTCTTAGCCCCCTCCTGCTCTGTAGTCCACTGTGTTTCTCCCTCTCCATCACCTCCTATAGCAATTGCTCATTCTCTCTCCATTCCTAGCTATAGCACCTCCTACAGCAGCAACTTCCCATCCCCCTCTACTCTTTCTTCCTCCATTCCTAGCTACGGTACCTCTTGTAGTGGCTGCTCATCCCCCTCTGCTCTTTCTCCCTCCATTCCTAGCTACAACACCTCCTGGAGTAGCTGCTCATCCCCCTCTACTCTTTCTCCCTCCACTCCTAGCTACAACACCTCTTGGAGCTTCTCTCAACCTTCAATTGCACCCTCTATACCTTCTCCCTCTCTCTCCCTCTATCAGAGCTGCTCTCTCCCTCCAAACTACACTTTCTAGTCCACTATTGCTATTGTGACCTCTGTACAAGCATGGTGAGGAGACCATATATGTACTTTGTGTCCCATAGGAGCAAAATTGCAGTGGTTGAATGGGTGCCTTGCACCTATAGCTTGAATGATTGGATAGTCATGAGAGGATCCACCAAGGGTCCACATAAGCTTCCCAAGAGCAAAAGAGGTGATCTTTTGCAAAATGGAAGGGCCGCATCATGAAGTTCAAGCTTGAGAAGAAAGGATTACTTGCAAAGGTGCAACACATCTACATGGGAAGGACATGCACCTTCCTCAGTCAAGCAATCAATCGACAATACCGTCACATTGTAAGTCTAAATTTTGTGTAAGATTTTGAAGTGTAATGAGTCAGTTTGAAATTGTATTTTGAAATAGAACCAGTGTAATGAGTCAGTTTGAAATTGTATTTTGAAATAGCACTTGTGCATAGCAGATGTATTTCCTTCAGACTTTGAGGAGTCAGAACCAGTTGAGTGCTTCTTAGGTAAGTTTACTGTTAGTCATGAGGATTTAGGAAGGCAAATGCATGTTGGAGAGAAGTCCTCTGCTTTGAAACAGAGAAATATCTATTGGTATAATGCCAAGTACATTACAGGACGGCATCAGGCTATGGCCATCTTCAATGCATTGCAACACCACAACTTGAAGACATGGACTGCAACATGGTGGACACAAGAACAATGCAATCATGCAAGGAAAAGATTGCAAAGGATATGGGCATGGCTATGAAGTTTACATTTGGCTCTAAATGGGTAAGGTTGTCTTGGTTTATGCCAAGTTGCACATTTTTGCTTTTTGTTTTCATAATATCCAGATGCACAGAACAAAAACCATGTGGTCATGCAAGTGCCTACATGAGAATGCCCTTGAGGAATTGCTTGGGGTGAATTGGGGAAGCAGGTCAGGCGAACAAAAGGGCGATCTGTTTCAATGCCATGTATGTAAGGACAATGTGGTTGTCAAGTATCACATCTCTCACCAAATGTTATATTTTGCTTTCCAATATAGGCGCTGGAAGAAAATAGGTGGCAATTGGCTCCCACTTGACTCTAACGATGATGATAATATAGGGGTAAGTTTATGTAAGTCACGTCATAGTGGACTCTAAGGGATGTGCAGGAACACTTATTGGTCATGGAGGATGGCATGTCTGAGTCTTTTCACTTTACCTTAAATGGTGAAAAGGTAGGAAAGCATGCAGAGAAGCTCGTGCATAGTGCCGCTTTTATCCCTCCTGCAATATTGAAGATTGTAAACAATGTGGGGTGGAACAATTGTGGATTTTGACATTTTCCAATTAATAGTGGTGCAATTAATTTTGATGTTTTGAATGGTTTTGTTTCATGTCAATGTCAAGTTTTTCCCCAAAAAATTATGATTCTTTTTATTTTTTATATTTAGAGCATTTGGGTATATATAAGTTATAAAGTTACTTTAGTTTCAAAGTTTCCCCATCATAGCCATAGTTCTCCTAGCTACCAAACTACAATGGATTTTGCTAGGTCTGCCTTCCACGATTTCATCTCCCGTACTCCATTAATTAATAGAGAGGAGGAGTTACTTCCAGTCTTTGATAAGAGCATAGATGTCCTAGGCACCTACTTGGGAGCCCGAGACAATTTTGAAGACCTCATCAAGTACACTCAAGACTACATCGCGAGTTTTGCATATCAACTTGATGAGTCTACAAAAAGATGGGTCCCAATTGATTATTTGAAGTACTTGTTCAATCAAGAACCCAGGTTTGTGAAGCGTTTAGATCAATTTCGAGCCCAGCTCACAACCCTAGGGTTTAGGGAGGTGGACACTGATCACCTCCTAGCATGTGGAGTCATTAGAAACATAGGAAATAGGTCCCTATCCTGGGAAATGACCTTTATTTTTCTTCTCCAGAAGGGAGAAATGGAAGAGGAGGCCTCAACCTCAAGCCTTGACCCTACCCTTGCCCTTTCCGATACTCTTATTTCTATAGATGAGCCCAACATCTACAATGAAGAGCCCATAGATGAAGAAGTTGAGGAGTGGGAAGCTGCATTGGCCCTGGAAGTGCTCAGACAACCTCTTGAACCCCATTCTACTTCTCAAATTCCATCCACCTTGGGCACCACCTCTGTTGACTACACAACAATGATATGGTTTCTTGCTTCCCTTCTTGTCGATGGAGAACAATACCTCTTTCTCCATGACATAGAGGTTATGTGGTCTCTGGGAGGATGAAGCTCTTGGTGTCCTGTGTGGATACGAGGTGGACACGACTATGCAAGAACTTGGGTTTTTGGGAGCAAATGATTCAATAGAAGAGGTTCTTGCTTTAACACTGGCCCAAATCAAAGATGCAGAGATATCAATCTACTCCAACCTACCGGATGTTCTAGAAGAAGCCTCCACATCTCACTTCAGATAGCAGGAGGCCTCTAGATCCATCCTTATTGACAAAGAGGAAGGGATTGAGCTTGACAACTCCATAGTGTTAAGAAATTATGAGCTTTGAATTTCTTCTCTCTTGGTATACTTTTGCTTTAATGGAATTCTAATGTAATGTTGGACTATTGCAGCAGGCATTTGAGGTCGACCTATTCTCATCTCGGCAACGCCTTGTTGGTAGTAGCTTCGGCCGAGACTCACTGGCACATTACCTTGGCCAAGCAAAAGGGCACTTTGTGGTTATCCACAAAAAGTTTTCTCCACATGGAACTGATGACCTCTTGAAGTGCAAGGCCTTGTCATGAGTGATTGGTCATGCTGACATCAATTGCAATGCTGACAAGGTCATTTTGGTGAACTACATGGCTGCCCTCAATGCCTTTGGAACCAGTTTTCAAGGTATGGCATTGACGGCAGCAACCATGTCCCTGGCCAGCAATGACAATAGCGTTGAGTCTCTATCGACTAGGTTTAGAGCTAGGAGTGTATTTGGGAATTCAAAGGCCGATGTTCTTAGTGTTTTAGAGAAGAGAGAAAGGCTATGAAGCCTTATTGTATAGAAATTTTATTTAATATGAATACATATATACTTTTTATACAGTGCCCCATTTTGTATTCTTTTACAAAATTTATGTTATACTGTAATTGTATTTTGTAACTTTAATTGTTGTTGGCATTAATATTTTCATTCACTATTCTGTTCAAAAGCATGCTATCATATAAATATTTGTGCTATAATGGTCATTTTTGAGCAATCCAGTAAGACTCTCACTGCGCGGCAGAAGATAAATGTGTTGGCATCACGCGGGGAGACCAGAAATGCTAAAACCTGCTATGGTGCATATGGGGCCTGCTTGACCAAAACAAATGTGTTTGGCATCGTGCGGGGAGCCCAGAAATGCTAAAACCCACTGTGGCACATATGGGGCCTGTTTGACAGGCCCCATACACGCCATAGCGGGTTTTAGCATTTCTGGTCTCCCTGCGCGATGCCAAACACATTTGATTGTGATACCCTTACCTTTAATAGTACTACTTGCTATTCCACATAGAGGAAGATAGTTTGATGTCTTCCTTGAAGTTTCACTTAGATTTACTTCATAAAAAATGTTATTCAGGTTTAAAAGCACGTAATCACAAGTTAGGACTTACTAAGATTAAAAAACCCATGGTTTCATTTGACAAATTTCTAGAGCTTAATCTCTATGTTTGAACTAATGCATTTAGGAAAATCGGTGAGAACATTGCTAAACAGGGTGTTGGGATACCCATGGGATATTCGTGTTCACCTTCATGGTGCAATTTATATCTTCTCAAATTTGATAATGCTTTTATAAAAATACTTGTGCCTTAATTTATGGGATATAGCAGAAAACTTTCTATAGTCCTTTAGATACATAGATGATCTTAACTTTTGCAATAATAAGTTTATATTGAAGTGCCTTGATCCATCTCAAGAAAGGACACAGAATAACCCATGGTGGGTTTATTGTCTTAACATCATTTTCTTAAAACCTACTTCAAATTTCATTGGCCCCTGCTACTGAGGACACTACTTTTCTCAATATTATATTTGTATTACAAAAACCCTTTATCAAAAACTATATATCATCAATTGTGTGGAAAACAAATAAACTACCTGTCCCTATTGTATCCTTCATTCATCTACATAGCAATAGACCTAAGAAGAACTGCTACAAAGTATGTTTATCTCAAGTTGTCCCCATCATATATGCTGCTTGGTTGGATTTGACTAAACTCATAAAACTATTTGGCGACAATGGGTTTCTCCAACACAAGATTGAAAATCTAATTATTGAATTTACATCAGAGAATTAGCTTCCTGGTTGTTGTATCACTACTTGTTCCCTACTAACACTTCTTGGTGGGGGGCACGATGCCATATGATGGGTGTCCAACCCCTTCATATGGTGTCCCTCCGGGTCAGGGTGGGTACACACACACACACACACACACATACACACTTCCCTACTTTTATAGAAAAAGCCCCCTCTATATTACAACAAATCCCACTACACAACTGTGGTGATCAACATAATTGTTGTGAGAATTATAATTCCCTTGTTTATATATACATATTTAAAATATCCCCCTTTGTTTTACACACACACACTTCCCTTCTTGTGAAAAAACCCCCCAATTACTTCCTTTTTTCTCTCCATTTTTTATCACCCTGTGGTAGTCGATAGAATTTAAAAAAAAACAAACCCCCCCATACTTTCCTTTAGAAATAAAAAATCCCCCCTTTTTTTAGGTTTTATTTCATAAAAAACCCCCTTTTTTTCTTCTCCTTTTTTTCTTTTAAACCCCCTTGTTTTTGTATATGTTTCTATTAAAACCCCTTTTTAAATTTTTTCCTGTATTATTATTTTTTTAATTCATTAAGAGTCATGTCATTATTTAACTACCCTTTACTCTTAATTAATTACTATATACGAGAAAAATCCCATAACAACCCCCCTCCTAACCAACCGCATTTGTTTTCCTAATGGCACTTAGTTTAAAGTTTTTTCCAGCCTACCTCTCTAGAACAATTATTAACCCCCCCCCCCAATTGGCACGCACACACATAATAGCCACCTATAACTGCCTACTTACCTACTTTCCTAACACAAAGATGCAACCTAACTACCCTAGATCCTACCTACATACCCGACTTCTCAATGATGGAGCCTATAAAAGAAACTATACTACCATACTCTCATTCACTGATGACTGCCCTGAGCCTCTACACGCTATGCTACACTCCACGGTCATGTTGCTTTGCTAGGCCTTTTTACACTCAGTTCACTATACACTACCTAGTGCCCATTGCTCTATGCATTCGCAGTGACCAAGCTCATAAGTCCTTAATCATTCTGCCTCCCTCCCGTACCTAGTGTGGTTGCTCGTGTGGTGTAACTGCTTCTCGTACCTCGTGGTGGTTTTGTTGTGCAAGACTGCATGCACGGCCAAGTATTCTAATCACTTTAACTTACTTTGACATGGGTACTCAGGTTTTTAGAAACCTGGGCTTTTTTTTCTTTTTCATTATTATACATGTCACCCCCACCTTCTATCTACACACCTTCTCCTCTTCCACCTTCTATCTACATGTTCCCGGCAGCGCACCCCCCCTCCCTTTTCTTCACTCCTTATGTTCTATTTTTTTCCCCCTCTCGATTTATAGACCTCACTTTTTTAAAATAAAGAACCCCCCTTCTTTTTTCCCATAGTTAAATCCTTTTTAACCCCCCTCCCCCTTTTTTCTCTTTTCTTTTCTTTTGTCTTTTCTTTTGTAATTAGTTACTTGAAAAAGCTTCCTACATTGTGGTACTTTAAAGAGTATAACTTTACTAAGGTTTTTTTTCTAAAGATATCATGGTTAAGCCTTGTTCCTTAAAGTGTTTTTATCTATCAAAACTTTTTTTTAACATGGTGACCTTGGAGTACACCACCATGGCTTATGTGAAGACAATATCGATGATTACCATGGCTTCAAGGACTATAGCTGAGTCTATGTTACGGAAGTATTTGCTTGGTAACTTCTCTTTTTTCACTTAAATCCTTTCTAGATCAATTTTAGAACCTATGTGGGGTCTTGTTTACAGGTACTTTACTCAATTTGCCTAATCTTGAGACAACAATACTAACTTTTTTTACCAACTCAATCATTTCTTTGTTATTCTAAGTTCCTAAAAGAGATGTATGTTCTTCCTACCGACAAAATAAGCCTTGATTCAATCAATTTTGTGAGGTTCTAGTCATAAAGATGTGATGCCTCCCTTGTTACTCCATTTAAAGATGAATAGCTACGCATCTCTTGTAAATGACTGGGATCCCCCTTCTTATGCCTTCTAGATTGTTGATATTACAGATTATTTCATTTTAGAATCCTGGTAGGTGTCTTTCTCTTTGACATAAGTGATAACAATCTGGGTTTTACAGGCATTACCTATCTTCCCTCATGAAAATATGATGTTCTAACACATTGTTTTGTCTGGATGGTAGTAGGTAAGTGGACCCCAACCTCACAGCATAGACTGTTGCATGGATTCAACACTTTTTAACTGTACTCATTAGTATCCATGTGTCAAATATTTTTTAAATAAAGAATATTCCACCTTTATATGAGCATTGTGTGCTGTGTTATTTAGAGGTTTCTTTTTTTAAACACACACAAAACAAGACAAAGCAACTATAGACACGCTTGATAGATGTGCAAAATAGCAGGCGCGTCTAGAAGCACTACAAGAATAGTGAAAATACAGGGGCGTCTAATAGCACGTCTAATAGCGCATCTATTAACACGTCTGCACTGTGATTTAGATGTGGATTTAGACACAGATTTAGATGCAAAACAAAGAATATAGAAAGTGAGATTTTGGTGCAAGCTGATAAATGTACATCACTGCTTTCCAAACATTGCCCATGATTACCAAAGCTCGTAATTTTAATAAAAATATCAATGCTTTTTGGCAAACCCACATATACAAATATTAAGTGAGGTGAGGATAATGAGACAATATGTAAAATAGTTTTGCCGATATCAATGGTGGGCTACAGTTCAATCTCATTCTCAATGAGATCACCCTTGCCAAACAATCTACTTCAAAATCCAAACCAGTGTTGAGATCTACAAATACATTCAGCCCACTACTACTTGTGCTACTCATGTGCTCATCAAAATCAGCATCACCAATGGTAGGCTCATCCTCATGGGTAATGGCCTCAATATCTATATCTCCTATCTCATGATCATCCTCCTCTCTCATATCACAGTCATCATCACCTCCATGGCCATGATCATCCTCCCTACGCTCCATATTAGTAAATGTACGATACATCACTTTGGAATGTGGCATAATAGGTATGACATGCCATCACCTATTATTATCCCCACCATTTATTGATAGACAACCTAATTCAAACACAAATACAATCATGTTATTTTCCTTGCATCGAAGGTATCAAATATTTAAAAGTGAGTATTCTTAATCATTTCTATTTGTGAAATATATTTTTATTTTAAGCACGCTGGTTTAGGACAATCACATAACTCCTATTTGACCTAAGACAACTTGGTGATATATTGCATAATGTTCTAACCATGAGGTTGGTTTTGGACACTCACATTAAGAACAAGCTATCCCATTTATAAATTATCTAGTATATGACCCAAATCAGCCTAGAAATTAAAGTTAACTAATATCTAACAACTAGGAAACACATCGATTTCAACACCACGCTACTCATCAATCGAACAATAACAATATATTATTGCTTCTTTTGGTTGCAAAATATATTATTGTTCAACCACTTGGTTTAGGATAGTCACATAAGTGGTGTTTGACCTAAACAAATACGGTGATATATTGCATGATGTTCCAACCGTCGGACTAGTTTTAGACAATCACATTTAGTCCAAGCCATCCCAATTTAGAAATTAAACAATTAAACAATTACAAAACTCATTCACAGACAACCACCAGGCTGGTGAAATATATTCTCGAGAGGTTCATCTCAAAAATTTTAGTGTACAACACGTGCATTCAAAAGGAGGGGTATTTCAACTATACTTTTGGAAAATTTGAATACATAAATTACAATAACAAAAAAGAGGGGTATTTTAATTCAACTTTAAAAATAAAATCATACATTCATAAGGAAATAGGAATATTTTTATTGAAAGAAAACTTCTATTTGAGGGGTTTTTAAACTACCCCTTGAATTGCACGTGATATCTAGGGTTTCTTAGTAGTGCACCGCTTGAGAATATATTACTGTTGAGCGAGTTTAGGAACATAACCAATGTTTAACCTAAACTAGCGTGGTTATATATTTCCCTAGGGCTTCAACTCCCTTTAGTAAGAAAACCTATTAAAATCTTGAGTATGAGATGAATTTAACAATATGCCATGAGTAGAAATTATTCAAATTAACACGGTTGTGTTCTATACTAAAAGAGCTTCAAATATGTCTTTACACCTAGAAATTTTGGTAACACATGAAAAAGTTACATTAATTTGAAAGGAAATGGGTTTTTATATTTGTGTTTTTTTTTTAAAACCCCCCCTCATCCAAAAGACCCCCCCCTTGGGCCTCATATATTATGAAAAATATTTATAAATCTTAAAATCTTTCATATTTTTCAAGGTATATACCTTATATTTTGTGGGAGGGGGGATATGAAATTTTCATACTTTTCCCTTGCATATTTAAAATTCTTATAGGAAATCCATGCATATTATATATGGACCTTGTCCCCCCATACCCTAGATTTTGGATGAGGGTAGTAACATATTACATATTGAGTTGGTGCCCAAGGTATATTGCATGATGTTCCAACCACTGGGCTTGTTTAGGAAAATCACATTAAGTCCAAGCCAGCCCATTTTAGAAATTAAAACAATTAAACTATTCCAAAACTCATTCATAAAGAGCCACCAAGTTGGTTTAGGTGACCATAACCTATGTTGTATCAATCATGTGTATGATGCTCTTATCCCATGTTGTCACTCAATTAATAACTTTCACATTTAGGCTATCTCTCCTTTTTTTGTGTTATGTTGAAGCCCATAGACTTCTCAAATCATGATGATCCTGCATTGCATCTGCTCTGCATCCAACCATTGGAGCCTTGTTGGCCCATCTGATTGATAACATCTTCAACATTTTTCACATAAGATTCTTCTTTGTTTCAAAGAATACCAACATAGGTAATGTCACCCTCTTTGACCTAAGTTGTGCAAGCGACAGATTATGAAGACTAGAGCTTGGTATTCACCTAAATGTCTTGATGTTGTTGCTACTAATGCTCCCATCAAATGTGAGACCACAACTCATATTCTTATCTCCAATGGCAATGATCAAATGCATGATCTACAACTTCTTCTTGCTACTGCTATGCAAGGATTCTTCTTTCTTCTCATTGTTTCTCCTCCACAAATGTTACAAAAGTTTCTTCCATTTCTGTTTCAATACCATGCCATTTCTTTCCTTGCCCCATAATCTGTTCCTTGTACCTTGACCAAGATTTTCAACTTTCCTATCTCGCACCCTTGTTCTGGTTCTCTTGCAAGCCATGACAAACTACATCCTATCATTCATACCATGGAGACAATCTGCCACAAGAGCAGAGACCAACTATCTTATGATGTAAGCAAAGAATATAGTACGACTTACCCGAGTGAATAAGATAATGCCAAACAAAAAGAACAAGGTCACATTGAGCTAGGGTAGGTTGCAAGGCACAAGAGGAGATGTAGTTTGCAGAGTGGCGGGAGGTTAATATTTGATTTGTAGGTAGAAGGTGAAATTTTTCGAAAGTCCATGGGGATAGAAAAATTTTCAATCGCCTTGATTTTTCCCCTTTGGCGATGCACGAAAAAAAAATTGGATATATACAAGTTGCCTTCAAGCAAGTGTAATGTGGCCCAAATTGCTTCAAAATATAAATAGGCCAAAGGGCATACTATCGAGTTTGATGTTGTATATTATGAAGTGCAATGACTTTTGACATGATTATGAGCCATATAGCAAGGAATCACAACAAGACAAAGCAACTATAGATGTGCTTGATAGATGCACAAAATAGCAGGCATGTCTATAGGCGTTGCTAGAATAGCAAAAATATGGGCGTGTCTAATAGTGCATCTAATAGTGCGTCTATTTGTGCGTCTATTAGCGCAACTATTAGCGCATCTGCACTGTGAATTAGACGTGGATTTAGATGCAAAATAGAGAATACAGAAAGTGAGATTTTGGTGCAAGCTGATAAATGTACTTCATTGCTTTGGAGAGTAGTCTAAAATACATTTTTCATTATCCAGGGACTAGGATAAGTGGAATATTGTTTCTTTATAATGGGACTATAGTTTCTTAGTACTATCTTAGTCATCCTCATCTACAACTACTCCAAGACACCCCAAGATCTGCTCATGCATGTCTAAATCCATTTTGAAGACACTCTCGACCTTCTTTTGTTGTGCCATAGGTTGCATTTGGAACTTAATAGATCCTACTAGATGAGAGTATACAAATGTTTGTGGACTCTTGTGTAGCAATTCATAATTATGGCCTCTCTTTGATGGCTTTTTGTACCAAAAAGCTCCAACTACTACATCCCACTTCTCATAGGTTGTTCCCCAATTTTTCTTAAATGCTTCCTCAACCTTGTGCTCAGGTTTTGTGCAATGCAACACAAATTATGGGTCCTCTTACTCATTCTCCCTAGAGGCAGCAACAATTGCAAAGTTATCCCCCTCTTCCTGATAGTCAGTGAGGTCATCGAAGCTCTCCCCAAATAGTGGTGAGTCGTTGTTTGTCTCTCCATTGTTTGTCACTCCATTTGAACATAGAGGTAAAACTTATACTTGCTCCCATGTCTTCACAGTTGCAATGTTCTCACAATTTTCATGATCCCCTATGATGCACGGACTGTAGAAATAAGAAAGTTTTCTTGTTTTAATTAGGTGGTTGTTTGAAAATCCCCATATACCATGCGAACCACGAGCTCGTTTGATTTTCTCGCAATCGTGTCGACTTATCCTTTGCACTTCACCCACTTTCACTTCACGGAACACTCTGTCTACTAGACTATTCTTAAAAATTTATTTACTATATGTTAAATGCGTGTTTGTGGAGGTTTTGATTGTTAGCCATGTTCTAGCATCATGGGCATAATTGATATTTTCTTAAGGGCATGTTAATTTGTGTTTAAATAGACCTTGCTTATTAACAACACCACATCCATCATGTTTACCCTTGCCATGGCTCGACCTAAAGAAATTCCACATCATGTCTAGACTGTGTTAGAGCTATATATAGCTTGCCCTAACTCAGCCTAGTCCTCGACTATATATATTCCTATGATCTATGAATATAATCACTTCCTTGGGAGCAACTCTTGTGTCTATCTCTCTCCTCTTTCTTTTTCTCTTAACATGGTATCAAAGTCTGGCTATGCTCTAGCATGACTGTGAGAAGAAAGCAACATGATTTTCATCAATCTCACAATGCCATCATTCATAGAACGTTCTTTCTTATCATTTCGACTGCTTGATCGCTAGGTTTTGAGTTGATATGCAAAAGTTATCAAAGATGCATGGCAAATCAGTGATGTGATCATGATTGATGAAAACATCCTAAGATGGCTTGTTCAAATCATATGCGCCAGTTATTTTGTCTGGCTGGATCACTATATTTCGATTTCAAGTAAGAAAATTATGGTAACTTCTTTTTCTGCATGCTATTAATAAACTGGCGGAAGACTGTTTGGACTGGAAGATGAACACTGATAACCAGAGAGGACTTGATCTAGAACATGAGGATGGAAAAGGTTCATACTTTTATGGAATCAACAATAGTTGAAGAAAAGGCAAAAGCAATGAAAAATCATACTTAATGATAAGAAGCTTCCGATACGGTGTTGCCCTCCCGCTTTCAGTCTCCACCAGTTGATCACACCATCTTGCACTCAGTATTTGCATTCCCTTGGATTTAACACACTGGTATATCATGCTTTCACATTCCCACATGGAGCAATAAGAGGCTTAATCACATAAATCAAACTTCTTTAGCTACATGACTCCACAAAAATTTAGATGAAGAGGAGACCCAATGCCCACTTGTCATATCCAAAAAAAACAAGAGCACAGGATCGTTGTTGTTTGCAACTGTAATCAATCTTTAGGGATGAAGACCTTATCTAATCTATGCTAGGTAGAGTCTCAATCTTGTCGTTAAGAGTAAGGCAGTCTAATCTACATGCTTTTGTAGTGATAATTATATACATTCAATAGACTAGAAAGTTGATTCGAAAAAGCACTTGGACAAAAGGTTATCTACCATATGAAAGAAATTTTTGCTTTCTATTAAGTCATCAGTAAAAACAAGAGTTTTGTGCTTTAGAACTTGTGGTTTCATGCTGCTTTTGCAAAAGTAAAAGCCAATGATGCTTCATATCTATTAAGCTAGTTTTTATTTAACACATCCTTTACCATCCAACTTCTTCTTTAGTGCATCGCTGGCTCAGTTTTTGTGTAAGTGCTTTGCTACTCACCATGCATAGAACGTCCTTCAACCAAAGATATCTATTAATATCTATACTCCGGTACCTCACAAAACTTGATTGCTTTTCACAGTGAGACGACGATGGTTAATTCCAAGATCACCAACCACTATGACATACATCTATGTGCTGGGGCTTTTCTTTGCCTGTTGGTATAAACACAAGTATTTCATTAATTTTGGACTCATATGTCTACTTTGGGACTAATCCCAAAAATCCTACCCAAATAAACTACTAATGCAAAAACTTCGATTAAATCCTACTTTTGCACTTCTTGTTTTTAAAAATCCTATTCATGTTTTTAAAAAAACATGACTTATTAATTTAAATACATAAAAAATCACTTTCAAAATAAAGACATATTAATATAATTTAATCCAAAAGAATGCACTTAAAATTTGATGTAGAAAACTATATCACTCTTGAAGTACCAAAAACTTTAAAGGTTAAAATAGACAAGAGATATGGAAGACTCTTTAAATGTGCTCCAAAAATAGTAATAGCTATGCCTGCAATTTTACATTGTCATATGTTTACTAGACTTATTAATATAATTTAATCCAAAAGAATGCACTTAAAATTTGATGTAGAAAACTATATCACTCTTGAAGTACCAAAAACTTTAAAGGTTAAAATAGACAAAAGACATGGAAGACTCTTTAAATGTGCTCCAAAAATAGTAATAGCTATGCCTGCAATTTTACATTGTCATATGTTTATAAGAAATATCGCTCTCCATGAGTAAAGCTTTGTACAAAGGAGTCTAACATGCAGCCTTTTCAATAACTCCATTCCCACATGGAGCAATAAGAGGCTCAATCACATAAATCAAACTTCTTTAGCTACATGACTCCACAAAAATTTAGATGAAGAGGAGACCCAATGCCCACTTGTCATATCCACAAAAAACAAGAGCATAGGATCATTGTTGTTTGCAACTGTAGTCAATCTTTAGGGATGAAGACCTTATCTAATCTAGGTAGAGTTTCAATCTTGTCATTAAGAGTAAGGCAGTCCAATCTACATGCTTTTGCAGTGATAATTATATACGTTCAATAGACTAGAAAGTTGATTGGGAAAATCACTTGGACAAAAGGTTATCTACCATATAAAAGCAATTTTCGCTTTCTATTAGGTCATCAATAAAAACAAGAGTTTTGTGCTCTAGAACTTGTGGTTTCATGCTGCTTTTGCAAAAGTAAAAGCCAATGATGCTTCATATCTATTAAGCTAGTTTTTATTTAACACATCCTTTACTGTCCAACTTCTTCTTTAGTGCATCACTGGCTGAGTTTTTGTGTAAGTGCTTTGCTACTCACCATGCATAGAACGTCCTTCAACCAAAGATACCTATCAATATCTATACTCGAGTACATCACAAAACTTGATTGCTTTTCATAGTGAGATGACAATGGTTAATTCCAAGATCACCAACCACTATGACATACATCTATGTGCTGGGGCTTTTCTTTGCCTGTTGGTATAAACACAAGTATTTCATTAATTTTGGACTCATATGTCTACTTTGAGACTAATCCCAAAAATCCTACCCAAATAAACTACTAATGCAAAAACTTTGATTAAATCCTACTTTTGTACTTCTTGTTTTTAAAAATCCTATTCATGTTTTTAAAAAAACATGACTTATTAATTTAAATACATAAAAAATCACTTTTAAAATAGAGACTTATTAATATAATTTAATCCAAAAGAATGCACTTAAAATTTGATGTAGAAAACTATATCACTCTTGAAGTACCAAAAACTTTAAAGGTTAAAATAGACAAGAGACATGGAAGACTCTTTAAATGTGCTCCAAAAATAGTAATAGCTATGCCTGAAATTTTACATTGTCATATGTTTACAAGAAATATTGCTCTCCATGAGTCTTTGTACAAAGGAGTCTAACATGTAGCCTTTTCAATAACTCCATTCCCACATGGAGCAATAAGAGGCTCAATCACATAAATCAAACTTCTTTAGCTACATGACTCCACAAAACTTTAGATGAAGAGGAGACCCAACGCCCACTTGTCATATCCACAAAAAACAAGAGCACAGGATCATTGTTGTTTGCAACTGTAGTCAATCTTTAGGGATGAAGACCTTATCTAATCTATGCTAGGTAGAGTCTCAATCTTGTCGTTAAGAGTAAGGCAGTCCAATCTACATGCTTTTGCAGTGATAATTATATATGTTCAATAGACTAGAAAGTTGATTGGGAAAATCACTTGGACAAAAGGTTATCTACCATATAAAAGCAATTTTCGCTTTCTATTAGGTCATCAGTAAAAACAAGAGTTTTGTGCTCTAGAACTTATGGTTTCATGCTGCTTTTGCAAAAGTAAAAGCCGATGATGCTTCATATCTATTAAGCTAGTTTTTATTTAACACATCCTTTACTGTCCAACTTCTTCTTTAGTGCATCACTGGCTGAGTTTTTGTGTAAGTGCTTTGCTACTCACCATGCATAGAACGTCCTTCAACCAAAGATATCTATCAATATCTATACTCGAGTACCTCACAAAACTTGATTGCTTTTCATAGTGAGACGACAATGGTTAATTCCAAGATCACCAACCACTATGACATACATCTATGTGCTGGGGCTTTTCTTTGCCTGTTGGTATAAACACAAGTATTTCATTAATTTTGGACTCATATGTCTACTTTGAGACTAATCCCAAAAATCCTACCCAAATAAACTACTAATGCAAAAACTTCGATTAAATCCTACTTTTGTACTTCTTGTTTTTAAAAATCCTATTCATGTTTTTAAAAAAACATGACTTATTAATTTAAATACATAAAAAATCACTTTCAAAATAGAGACTTATTAATATAATTTAATCCAAAAGAATGCACTTAAAATTTGATGTAGAAAACTATATCACTCTTGAAGTACCAAAAACTTTAAGGTTAAAATAGACAAGAGACATGGAAGACTCTTTAAATGTGCTCCAAAAATAGTAATAGCTATGCCTGCAATTTTACATTGTCATATGTTTACAAGAAATATTGCTCTCCATGAGTCTTTGTACAAAGGAGTCTAACATGCAACCTTTTCAATAACTCAATTCTACCTTGACAAATGTGTTAAGTACAAATGGAAAATCCTGACACTTGTTTGTTTGAATGTTTGATTTGTCTCGTCACTTGATTTCCAGGATTCTATGACTATCTCTGTGGAAAGCTCTGAAACTGCTTCATGGTTTGAAACCCATTCCATTTTCAAACAACCAATATATAGTATATTGTTATCCTGGTTCTCCTTCCTACCCCTTGGATCATACCATAGTGCTATAAATGTTGCAACTTTTCCCTGGTCATCCATGCTCACATCCACCACTTTTGCAACCCAAAACTTAACATTCTCATGCTCATCGTCCGATGGTCGAGCGAACTGCAAAAAAACAGTGGATGTCTATGTCTACTTCTGGCATAAAATCTCTCTTCCTTGGTCAACAATATGGATGTGGGAGTAGCAAATAAAACTCATTTTCAAAGACATCAAATGATGTGTTACCAACATTTGGCCAAAATAAGGGCCTTTTTGCCTTAGCATCATCTACTCACATTTTCTAAAGGTCCTTTATCAATTGATAGGTCTACTTAATTACAACTGTAGTGTGTTCCTTCGAAGAGGGCTTTGAATAAAAAATCTACGAAGCATTTCCTTTAGATTTCCCACTGAATTGTTTTATAGAGGCTCATGCTGGATGCATTTCTTTGCTTGGAATTGAAGTTATAAGACAGTAAAGTTCTTTGGGTTCCCATTTTGTATCATGAGAATAGTGTTGCCACTGCATCATTGGTTTTTCATCCTTTAAGAAAAAGCAAAAGTACTGTGGAGTGCTATGACCAATCAAGGCATCCCCACCTTTTTGTATGAAAGCTAGAATAAAGCTCTTTCAATCATACATCCTTTCAACCATGGAGCATACTCTACATTCCTTATGGCCACCAACTTGCCTCCCACATTTTCTTATCAAGTCATCCATCGTCTCCATGTCCTTGTGTTTTAGCTCTCTTGACCCTGTGCAAAAAACCTGATCGGTATCCTCATGTGTGTGTCCAACCAATAAAAACCCAACTTCAATCTCATTGAAGATTCGATGAGCGATTAGCATTGAGTGAAATGCAAAAAAGAGTATATTCTTATTCTCTCGTCCGCAATTGTCTGCTTGTATTCTCAAATTTGCTAGT
Organism: Dipteris shenzhenensis; assembly: GCF_047967505.1. Lineage (NCBI taxonomy): Eukaryota > Viridiplantae > Streptophyta > Polypodiopsida > Gleicheniales > Dipteridaceae > Dipteris > Dipteris shenzhenensis. The sequence goes on along the minus strand of NC_141610.1, from coordinate 31,564,033 downwards.
AGGTAACCTTTTTCTGAATGTATGCTATGAATTACCTTCATAACTGATGTTACAACTTGATCACTATCATGGAGATGCAAGGACTTAAATCCATACACTAACACTCCACATATATGTGTCTTCAAAAAGTATTTTTCTTGTAGATTTGGTGGAGTACTAATGAATCAAGGTAATGTTATAGTGTTTTGATCCATATCATCTCTGCAATAACACACATGTACTCATTTGGATGAGAAATAGCTTACTCCTTCCAAAATGCATATTTTAATCTAGAATGCCGAACAAGTTCATGATGAAATTCTCTCTTTTTTTTGTATGATTCTCTTTGTTCTTGAAATGTTGCACTCTCAAGTGCTCGCTATAGATCATCACAATCACTGCACTTTGACATTTTTTGTCTTTTTGGGATTTTAAGATGTATAAAGCTCTTCTTCCAAAGAGTATACAAATTGTGAAAAGATGTCGAATCATGCCCTCTTTACCTGTGTTTCTCCAATAGAATTATACACTTCTTTTTTTGTCAAACCTATCAGAAGATCCATTTCAGATAGATGGGGTTGAGGTAAAGCATTCTCATGAATGTAGTCTTTTAAAATTGTTGTTGCCGAGACCGTTGAGGCTCTTGTTTTGGGCCTTCTCGGGTTTCCATAAATGTTAAACTTTACTCCATACTTTTCTTTGTTATCCAAATCCCAGTGTGTGCCATGTGATAATTCTATAGTAATGCGATATGCATTATTGTAAATACTTTTTCCATTTATACGAGGCTTTATCTGTTGTTCAAAATTTTGCCTTTTCATGTCATTTACCAGAAAGCAAGAGAGCCTCATATGTATTCATTTCTTTTGCTCCCTTTTCTTTGCCACTCCTATTCTCTACATTCCTTGATGTCAAGTAAGTTAATGGAATGCATAATACTTTGATTGCAACATGTAGATCACATTGCTTTTAGCATAACATCTTCATTCATTACTCTTATTCTGTTTGGTTGCTTTTCTACGTCTTCCTAGACTCACTTTCTTTTCATGCATATGTATGTCAGTATCTTCTGTACATTTGTAAACTTCTCCTTGTCAAATTTATTTGTCACTTTATTTTCATGGGATGTTGCATCCTTCATCTTATTACAATCAAAGTCAAATACCGAATAGTCCTTTCTTGGTTTCTTCTGTACATCCTTTTTTGAATTTGTACACTTCTCCCCATCAAATTTATTTGTCACCATGTTTTCATGAGACGTTGCATCATTGATCTTATCACTGTCAAAGTCAAATACCGAATAGTCCTTTGTTGATTTCATTCTTGTCTTTGAAGTAATCTTTAGACCATTTGAGTCAATATCCATGTCATCTAGGTTTGATAAGCCAACACTTTCGAACTCTTTGTGCTCCTTGACAATGTGTATGAATTCATCCACTCTAGATGAGACATCACTTCTGAAACTTTTTGCTTTATTAGTACCAATGAACTCATCCACTCTCGACAAGATATCACATGGGATTTTTTTAGTACCTTTTTTTAATAGAAAACAACGCGTTTTTTGAATTAAAAATGCATGTGGATGTTCAAAATGCAAAAAATGCATTTTTTATAACCGATCAACATGCACCGATTGACCAGCTATATACTGACATATGAATCCCAACACCAACCGGTATTTTCCCAAAAATACTGACCGGTGTTGGGATTCATCAGTCGGTGAATCACCACACCAACCGGTATACAACAAACTGGTTGGTGAAACAAAACACCGATCGGTATATTCGGGAAAATACCGATCGGTGTAGTGAAACACCAATCGGTCTGCACGGACCAAACACATGGCATGCATGCATTGGCCACAAAAACTGATCGATGTGTAGACATATTGGCCGATATGTCGAGTTGGATTCTATAAAAGGGCGCCTTCACGTCATTTTTTTCCATAGTTCACCAAAATTCATTGGAGTTTTCCATAGTTTTCTACATCTTTGCTATTTTTCACTTCTCCCTCAGGCTTTTGGTGAGCTTTTGACCTCACTATTGTTCTCAGTTAGGGCCGGGTGATGGCTCGCTTCAGCCAGCTGGATTCACCTCGCCTTAGTTGAGAGAAAAGAGAGAGAAATATGTCATATGCTTGTGCTTGCTTGCATCTGTGTGTGTGTTTGCATGATGTGTTTCACTCGGGGCCAAATGATGACTCGCTTCGGCCGGTTGGATTTATCTTGCCTCGAGTGATGTTCTAGTAGTATGAGGATTAAGGCCAAGTGATGGCTCGCTTTGGCCAACTGGATTCACCTCATCCCAATCGAGAGAGGAAAAGAGAGAGAGGAATATGTGTGATGCTTATTTATGCTTGCTTATATGTGTTTGAGTGTGTGATGTTTATCACTTGGGGTTGGATGATGACTCGCTTCGGCTGGTTGGATTCATCTCGCCTTGAGTGACATTCTATTAGTAGTATCATGATCAAGGCCAAGTGATGGCCTGCTTCGGCCGTTGGATTCACCTCACTTTGGTCTACTATCATATATTCATATATATTGTATGTAGGTGTCAATAGAGCTAGTTATTGTCTAGATAATGGCTCACTTTGGCTGATTGGATTCATCTCAATGATGACCTTCCCAACAAGCTCAAGATGTGTGATCACACAATGTTGATCTAGATCATCTTGGTTCATTACACTGTGATTGTTGTTATATGTCTTTGTGTTCGTCTTTTATAGCCTATCCTTCTTCGATAGCCTGATAGAGTTTCTTGGAGTAATTTGTATAAGGCGTGCTATTGCTTGTAGGGTCCACGTTATCATTATCTATTAAAAATTCATGTTAGCATGTGTGTAGATCTCAGTTTTATATCTTGATTTTTTCACATTTGTTTTTGTAATGACTGTTGAGTGTTAACATAATGCATTACTATTGGACCTAGATGTCTCAATTACTTAATTGTTATGCATTGGTTTTCATATGTACACATCGTGACTCATCGTGGTAGTAGAACCTCACGAGTGCTTACATAATGATTGTTGTGTGAATTAAATCTATACCTATGCCTTCCTCATGGTAGCCACCCCTTCAAAGAGAGAGAGAGACACTTGGAGAATCGAGTTGCAACACCTTGTCCATAGGGTGTGCATTTGATATATTATAACATTGAGTGAGGAACAAATAAGAGACATTCCGCATACCAAGTCTAAGCTGATGAAATGCATCAGCACATACTTGCTCAATTTGACGAGGCATAGAGAGGTGGAGCGGACAGAGGAGAAAGAGGCAGTACTAAATTTCCTACCTAGAGTGCTGAGTGATATAGTTGTACAATGGGAATGGTAAAGCAGTCAGAGCCCTTGACAGACGTATCAAGGTCAAAGATAGGTGGCTTGTAGAATGGAAGGAATCCCGTGTTGCCATTCATAGGAAAAATCGAAAGGAAAAAGGTGTGGCCAGTAGACTATTGAATGTCAGCATGCAATATTATACCCAAGTTGCTAGTGGCTCATCAGAAAGAATAGACATGAGAAGTCAAGATAGCAAGGCACAAATAGACTTGTGCATGAAGTTTGCCGATATGTGCTCTACAACAGTACACTTCCCACTACTTGCATTGACAATTCTTGAGGAATTAGGAGGGGGAGTGGAAGGAAAAGTATACTGGGTTAAGATAGAGGGTGTGCCAGGTTTCAAGCCAACCCTATCTTATGCTGGCAAGAAGTTGAGGATTGTTGAAGATTGTTGAAGAGAGATCTGGAAATGACTGTAATGCATAGGGCCATGCGATTGGTTAAAATTCAGCATCAATCAAAAAGGGTGGGGTCAACGTTTTCTTGGATGTAGCCAATTGTAGAACTATTTTTGGGGCATTTTGGGGCTGCGACACGATGCACTCTTGGGTGATATTTTGAATTTTGCACCACGGACCCATGCTCTCGCCAAAAATTTTCTCGACGTCAGGATGCCACATTGGCATAATAATGAGACACGTAAAAATAGGTAATGGAGCTATAACTCCAAGAATCAGTGCAGTAACCTTGAATTTCGGGCATGGACAAGTCGTCATCCTAGAGACTGCATTGAGGTGATGTTCAGAATGATAGATTGCATCTCATTATTATGCTAGAAACTAGTGCGAAGCTTTGAAGTGCCCAAACACTTCACTTTTCTTTTTCATAAAATACACCCAAACTTTTCTGCTGAAGTCATCAATAAAAGTGACAAAATAGTGACAACCTCCAATAGATGCAGCTTTAGTAGTCCACACATCAGAGTGGATTAATTCCAATGGCTTTTTACTCTCTTGAACATGCCTAGGAAATGGTTTCCTTGCCCTGAATGTGGGCTGCACCCACAATCTTCTTAAAGCTTCTTTTACTGGGAAGGGTATTGTGGAAGGGAAGGGGGAGGCAGAGGGGGATTCACAGTGCCTTAGAGGGGGATTCATAGTGCCTTACTAAAAAAACAAGATGAGAAAACACATAATTTATAAGAAATATTTAAAAACAAAAGATTACCATAAATGCACACACCTTCCCATTGTCAATCATAATATAGGAGTTGGAAATATTCACAAAGTAAGAATTGTGATGGAGAGAGAGAACTTCGACATCCAATATTTTTTTAAAAAACTTTTCCTTGATGCTAAGAAAAACTAATTGGTACAAGATGTTGGAAGAGGTCTAGTGAGGGGCCTATAAGATAGGGTCCCTGCCTTGCAGTGGGCTACTCATGTGGCTCGATCTAGGTCAATCCACAAATTATCCTAAATCAACCCAACATGGTTGGATTTGATCAATTTAACCTGACTTTAAACCTTACATACTATTCATGAAGAAGTTTGTAAATATTACAGAATATAATAATTTTTAGATGCATATCAGCATACAGTATATGCTAATAAGATGCAGCAATAGAAGATACAAAGTATGTTCTAGTACAACGAGATTTGGTTCTTTCAAAGCTAGTTGATTATGATACATCTAGAAAAACTTCACTAGATGCTCCAATCCAACCTATGATCTGCATGGTCACATTGCCCAATGGCAAGTGGCAAAGCTATGGCAAAAGGCTGCACGATGACATGTGGTCAGCTGTACTACGGCAGCGTTCAGAATGATAGATTACGTCTCATTATTACACCAAGAACCAGTGCGGTGGTCTCTCCAAGCCAACCTTGAATTTTAATGATCTACATGGGTGCGTTGCCCAGTGACAGGTGGCAAAGCTACAGCGGCAAAAGGTTGCACGTTGATAAGTGGTTAGGCTAGAGACTGCACTATGTGAGGCAGTGTAGAGATGCATAATGTAGTGTGGAGATACTGTGTGTTGAGCTTTGTGGTGTTCAAAATAAATAGATACAATGAAAGATTGCATGCATTATTATCCCAAACCGGCCAGTGGCTTGATATCGACAATGCATATGCAGAGATGTACATAATAGCAAGCAAATATTTTTAACAAGCGCGTGATGCACAAGCCACCTTGCAACATATCAAAGATGGGGCATAGTCTTGACAATCAATCGTGCTTTTGCTAGCCTCATTGTATGCAAACCATCCACGATACCTACAACATTACAATACATTGTGGATGGGCCATGTTGCCCAATCTGCCAAGATCGTTTTGACAGGGCCACAGGATACTATGCCCTCCCTTCATTGCCTTCACCTTGTCTGTCTTGTGAATACTTTAAAGGTGAAGTGCATGTCTGGCATGCACCGCTCTTGTGGTGTAAGAAAATAGTACGCAGCGGAAGATAACAACAAAACGCAATTACACGATGGAAAGCTGGAGAGAATACAAAAATTCTGATATACCAAACTGCTGATACAACTGATGGTTGGCTGTCCACCCGTGCGCTCTACAGACAGAGCTTCGATGGTGATCTAGACAGATACTGGATGGAGGACTATGAGCGTGAAGAACTGGTGATCTGATGATAGGGGGTGGCCACTTATATAGTGTAAGTGGTTGACGGTCGGCCCTGTAATAAGCAGTCGGCCTAATAGACAGTCGGCCTGGAAGACCAGCCGACCCTTCAGAAAACATGCCGGCGGGCAGATGAAGGATCGCGCATAGGTCATACCATCGGGCCTGGGGCTACCGGCAGCCCCCGGACCCTGCCGTTGGGGGCTTTGCCCCCAGACCCCCACCGGGGGCCTGCGCCCCCCGAACCCCCTGCTATCAGGGGGGCTATCGCCCCCCCGAACCCCCCCTTTTTTGCAGACGGGTATCTGCTCTTGGCTCCTAAGCCGTCTCATAACCATCTGGTCTACTCTAAGACCCCTTCCAATGTCTAAACTGGGGATCCCTCCCAATATCCGATACCCATCATGGCTTCTCCTCATATGGGGGCCTTACAACATTGGGTACACAGAATATTGGTGGGTTACATGAGAGGTGGACATTTAAGCTAACTCTAACACCCCCCCTCAATGTTCACCCGAAGATGAACTACGTGTTCGGACCAATGCCGAGTCGATGTAGATGCCGCAATAATAAATCACTCCCAAGAGCCTTCGTGAAGATGTCTGCGCAATTGTCCTCTGTGGGACAATACTCCAGCTCTATGACTCCATCCTCGATGAGCTCTCGTACGTAGTGATACTGGATCTCTATGTGCTTTGTACGAGCATGGAACATAGGATTCTTTGCGATGGCCATGCAACTCTGATTGTCGCATTTTAGAACCGTCGCATCTTCGATTGGAACTCCTATGTCTTGCAGGATCCTCCTTAGCCAAACTGCTTCACAAGCAGCAATGCATGCTGCCTTGTACTCAGCTTCCGTCGAAGATAGTGCCACTGTTGGTTGCTTCTTGCTAATCCAAGAGAACACTCCTGAACCAAGTGAGAAACAATATCCAGAAACTGACTTTCTAGAATCACAATCTCCCGCCCAATCTGAGTCACAGTAACCCGCCAAGGTCTTCCCTGCTCTGTAGGTAATGCCATACTCCAGTGTACCTTTCACGTACTTTAGCACACGCATCCCTGCTTTCCAATGGTTCTCTCGAGGTTGATTTGAGAACCTACTAAGTACACCAACTGCAAAGCTGATATCAGGTCTAGTGTTGCACAGAAAAATGAGACTCCCCACAAGTTTCCTATACTCCTTGATGTCGACAAGTGGTGATGCATCCTCCACTGAGAGCTTACCATTCACCTCCATGGGAGAGACCACGTCCTTACACTCAGTCATATCGAATGCCTTCAAGATCTCGCGAGCATATCTCTGCTGAGAGATGAAAATCCTGCCAGGTTTTTGCCAAAACCTCAATGCCGAGGCAAAAGTGCATGAGCCCCAAATCTGTCATCTCAAACTCGAAACTCAACGACTCCCTCAACTGTTGCAGCATCTTCTCATGATCTCCTGTGATGATCAAGTCATCCACGTAAAGGACTATTACCACATACTTGCCATCCTGCTTACAAACATACAGGTTAGCATCAGAAGCACTTTTTGAGAAACCAATAGATATGAGAAAGCTATCAATCCGTTGGTACCATGCCCTTGGGGCCTATTTCAGCCCGTACAATGCCTTCTTTAGTCTGCAAACCTTGTTCTCTGAATTGGGCACCTCAAATCCTGGTGGCTGGAACACATATACCTCCTCCTTGAGATGTCCATTCAAGAACGCAGATTTCACATCCATTTGAAACACCGGCCACTGCTGATGAGCAGCCAAGGCAAGTACCACCCGAATAGTTGTCATCCTTGCTATAGGAGCAAAGGAATCCTCAAAATCAAAGCCTTCAACTTGAGAGTATCCTTGTGCAACAAGCCTAGCCTTGTACTTTTCCAAAGATCCATCAGATTTGTACTTGGCCTTCCATACCCATTTGGTACCAATGATCTTCCTTTTTACTGGACGATCAACCAAGTCCCAAGTCTGATACTCCTCTTGCATGATGGCAGCTTTCCAATTTGGATCGTCCATTGCCTCATCCAAATTCGTAGGCTGTTGAACTTTCATAATCTCAGCCATCAAGGCCATATTGACTATGTGTTCAGAAGCCCTTTTCTGCTCCTCTATCCTCTTTGATCGTCGAAGTCCATCTGCAGATGACTCCGCCAACTGAATTCTTCTCATCAAAGAGCTGCCTTGCCCACTTTGGAAGTGGCTTACCTTGTGGAGCCAAGGCATGTTGTGGTGTTGGTGGAGTCTGTTCCTCAAAGTACTCCTCCTCATTCTGCAACTCTGCTTTAGATACGGGCACAAGGTGAGTTACTTTTACGGCTGATGATAAAGTGGAAGGGCATACCTCCTCCTCCACTGTATGTGGCTATTCCCAAAACACCACATCACGACTGACCATGATCTTCTTTGCCTCTGGATCATATAGCCGGTACGCCTTTGACTCCTGGCTATAGCCCATGAAGATACACTTTCTGCTCTTTGGATCTAATTTCTTTCTGGTGCTATCTGGAACATGAACAAAGCACTCACATCCAAATGTTCTGAAATGAGAAGCGGAAGGCTTTTTACCTGAGTAGGCCTCCAAAGGTGTTTTGCCCATCAAGGCCTTTGTGAAGCTTCGATTGAGGATGTAGACTGCTGTATTGACTGCCTCAGCCCAAAAATGTGCAGTCGTGAGTTGGCGCTTAATGCCATTCTCGTGCAAGTATGTGTCGAACTCTTTTGACAGGAACTCTCCTCCTCGATCCGTGCGAAGCTTCTTTACCTTCAGCCCGCTTTCGTTTTCCACCATCTTTTGCCACTGTTTGAATTTTCCAAGAGCTTCAGCCTTATCTCGTAGAAAATACACCCACATGTATCTACTGTAGTCATCGACGATAAGCATATAGTAGTTACATCCCCCCAAAGCTTGAGTCGGAGCTTTCCCACTGAGATCAGCATGAACCAATTGTAGAGGAGCCTTTGCCCGATAGCCGCTCTCATGTGGAAAAGCCTTCCTTTGTTGCTTGCCCATCATACAAGCTTCACAAGGTTCCTGCACCTTTGAGAGTGCAGGCAAGTGTGCAACCATCCCTGTTTTCTGCATTTCCAAAAGAATAGGATAACTAAGATGACCAAATCTTTCATGCCATACCTTACTGATGCCCACTCCTGAAGAGACTGTTAGTGCCGTCAGCTCGTAGAGATTGTTCTTCCTTACTGCCTTGCCGACCACCTTGCCCGCTGCATTAAGGATTTCTGCTCCGGTCCTCTTGAAACGCACCTCCAAGTTGCGATCAGTTATCGCAGCAACCGAAAGCAAGTTCTTCTTTAGCTGAGGAACTAGTAATACATCAGAAAGCTCTTTAGTTTCACCCTCTTGAATGGAAAGAGAGATAGTACCTGTACCTTCCACAGGGCATTTTGCACTATTACCGACCGTCACGTTCATGGGCTCTTGTAGAGGCTTGAAAGAGCTATACCAATCCTTCTTTCTGGTCATGTGACGGGACGCTCCACTATCAAGGAGCCATGAATCATTCGTTGTTGAAACTTCTGTTGAGGAGCATATTTCTTCAATTGCAACCCATAGCTCCAACTCAGTTTCAACTGTGTTGGCAGATTCCTTGCCTTTCGAAGAAGACTGTGTAGTGCCATTCTTTTCGTCCTGCTGCTTCTTTCTGCAATCCTTGATCATGTGACCGCTTTTGTTGCAGTAGTGGCACTTACCTGAAAACTTCTTCTTCTTACCATTCTTCTTCTCTCCACCCTTCCCTTTGGATGTGGTTGAGAATGCTGCATCACTTCCGCCATCGTGGGTCTTCATTCGCATCTCCTCCTCTAGAAGCATCGCGCTGAACTCTTCAAAAGTGAGGGGTGGATTTCTTACCTGCGTGTTGAGTGTCGTGACCAACGCATCGTACTTTTGTGGAAGGATCCGAATGCACCTTCTGGCCAACTCTTCGCTGGTCTTTGTAATCCCAACCGCCGCCATCTGATCACGTAGATTCTTGATCCGTGTGATGAATGTCTCAGCTGATTCTCCATCAGAGCACCTCTCTGTAGCAAGCATATTCTCCAGATTTTGAATTCTGGTCTGATTTCGCGTTTCATACTGACCTTTCAGTATGTTCCAAGCCTCACTTGCCTTGTCTGTATGCTGAATCAGAGTCAAAACAGAATCACTTGAACTGGTAACAAGAGCGCAGAGTGCATCTGCGTTCCTTCGTTTCCATGCCCGAAGAAGATCTGCATTCGGTGGGGTTATGACGTTGGGGTTGTTTGGATTCGGTGATCCAACCGGTTCTGGATCCGATCCCAGAACTGTATCCAGAAGCTCGTATGAATCCAAGATCGCGCTGATCTTGAATTTCCACAAAGTATAATTCGTCCCATCGAGCTTGCCTTCATTGAAGGCAGGTGGACGAATTCGCAACGGGGTTGGTGCAGCCATCACTCCTAGTAGCCTTTGCTAACAAAGCTCGTTGAACTTGCAATAAAGTCGTTACTCAGATAGCCTGAGCTCTGATACCGTGTAAGAAAATAGTACGCAGCGAAAGATAACAACAAAACGCAAGTACACGATGGAAAGCTGGAGAGAATACAAAAATTCTGATGTACCAAACTGCTGATACAACTGATGGTTGGCTGTCCACCCGTGCGCTCTACAGACAGAGCTTCGATGGTGATCTAGACAGATACTGGACGGAGGACTATGAGCGTGAAGAACTGGTGATCTGATGATAGGGGGTGGCCACTTATATAGTGTAAGTGGTTGACGGTCGGCCCTGTAATAAGCAGTCGGCCTAATAGACAGTCGGCCTGGAAGACCAGCCAACCCTTCAGAAAACATGCCGGCGGGCAGATGAAGGATCACGCATAGGTCATACCATCAGACCGGCAGCCCCCGGACCCTGCCGCTGGGGGCTTTGCCCCCAGACCCCCACCGGGGGCCTGCGCCCCCCGGACCCCCTGCTATCGGGGGGGCTATCGCCCCCCCGAACCCCCCCTTTTTGTAGACGGGTATCTGCTCTTGGCTCCTAAGCCGTCTCATAACCATCTGGTCTACTCTAAGACCCCTTCCAGTGTCTAAACTGGGGATCCCTCCCAATATCCGATACCCATCATGGCTTCTCCTCATATGGGGGCCTTACAACATTGGGTACACAGAATATTGGTGGGTTACATGAGAGGTGGACATTTGAGCTAACTCTAACATGTGGCACATGAGTTGTATGACGTGCTTAGCATTGGCGCAACATACTCTCCCAATTTGAGGCTATGTACAATTTAAATGATAAGGAGAGGAAGAATTTTATATACAAAGATATTTATCATCTAAATATTGTCGCAGTACTTCAAATTGGGATGATATCCATCAATAAAATTGATGACGTCAATGTCTGTCAATTTTATTTTAATAGAATGTAAGCACGATTGTGATACCATCTAAATGCTATAGAAAAGCTATATATAGCTCTAACACCCCCACTCAAACTAGGCCCTCTAGTTACGGATTAAAAAACCCTTGCGGAGTACAACGGAAAAACTCGAGTTACTATATATATCTCTATATGAAAATATATATACAAAGGATGGCCATAGCCCTGTTTGAATGATCCAGTGTAATGTTAGGTGATAAAGTGCAAATTGCATGTGGATAGTAGTACAAAGACATAAGACAAGTACTTGTCCATAGTATAGTGCAAAGTATAGGTGCTATGTTTGGTGCATGATACAGTGTAAAGTATTTGTGGAAAATGGAAAACTCTAGTTGGAAATGTCAACTTGTTTGACATAGTGATGATGCATAATTAGGGCTTGAGATCTTCAAGTTCGATGTTTAAGCTCTTCATATAGTGCAAAGTATGTGTGGAAAATGGAAAACTCTACCTGGAAATGTTAACTTTCAAGTTTGATGTTTAAGCTCTCCATCTGAATAGGAGAGCTTGTCATCTGCAAGTTCAATCTCATCAAACCTCCTTAAGCCTTTATAATCATGCCTTCACGTTTTGCACAATTCATCCACTTAAAATGATCAGTTTCATGAAGTGTATACAAACACAACAAATATTCAAGTAAATGTCCCGTTTCATGTAGTGTATATAAACAAAGCAAATATTCAAGTATCCTTTTTTGTTGTACCAAGGATGAATGTATGAGGAAATTCCTTCGGCCACTCCAAAGATGAGTATGCAGGGGCGATTTGACATGTCCACAAAGCCAGGGCGAACAACTGGGTAGCCAAAAGTATCGAACGATCGGAAATACAATGAGCATAAGCCACACACGTATGACAAGAGGCAAGCTTGTGTGGATTAGACACAACTTACGTAATCATAGCGAGGATGAAATAACAACCTCATAATGGAAGTACCAAACGATTGGAAATACACTGAGCATAAGCCACGCACGATTCACAAGAGGCAAGCTTGTGTGGATTAGACACAGCTTACATAATCATAGCGGGTATGAAATAACAACCTTTTCGCATTCGGAAGTACCGAACAACCGGAAATACAACGAGCATAATCCACACATGTATGAAAAGAGGCAAGCTTGTGACACAGCTTACATAATCATAGCGAGAATGAAATAACAACCTCTTCACATCCGGAAGTACCAAACAACCGGGAAGACGATCATCCGAGATTACAAAGAAAATCTGAAAGTAACCAAGAAAATGGGCATCCGAGAATGGTGGTCACATCCAAACGAGTACTCAATAGTAATCCATATGTGCCATATCCAATTGAGTACTTATAAATAATCCATATGTGTCTATCCAAACAAGTACTCAAGAAGTTTTCATCGTGAAAGCTAGATAAATATGTGTCACATCCAAATGAGAACTTAGTAATAATCCATATGCCACGCCCAGACGAGTACTCAAGTAGTTAGCCATATGCCACTCCAAATGAGTACTCAATCAATTAGCCATACGCACATGTTTATAAATATTATCATCTAAAAGGCGTTGAACCTTGCCACATCCAATCCATAGGTGCCACAGCCAAATGAATACTCAATAAGTCATCCATATGTGTTCATCGTGAAAGACATATACGTATACCTCCCCACATAAAGGGTGGAATAAAAGGGCAAAATAAAAGTATGCCTTGCTTGAAGATATAAGATGAACCAATAAGTAACTACACACTATAAGTCATCAATAAGTTAATCGACAAAGAAAAAACAAACCGTTGGTCTAGCAAGACCTTGCATACACTCGTAAATATATATGAGTAGGAAAATGAAAGCAGATGTACTCATCCTGCAATGTGAATTCCGCCCATTGAATTGTATCAAAGTGTTGAGAGTTGTGGTGCCATGAGCACTTGTAGAGCAAAGGTATGAGTAAAGGGCAAGCTGCCACATGGCATGGAGGAGATATCCCACATGTGAGCAAGCAAATGGATGTAAGTACCCTCACCTATAAAAGGGAGGTTCATTTGAAGTAATATCAATCAAGCACTTTGCACTATCTCAAGATTCTCTTTATGAGTCCAGGCTAATCTATCTTGGAACCTAATTGACTTGAGCTACATGTCATGAGCACTCTCTTCATCATGTCTCTGCATAGGTTCCATCCACCTTAGAGTGCTCCATAGATCCTGAGGCACACATGTTCTGTCATGGTATCAGAGCATAGGTTTAGCTCTCCTAGTTTAGCTCACTAGTAGCTCACTAGGATTGCTCCCATTTCTAGATTAGTTTTAGTTTTTAGATTGAGAAATTTCCGTCCTTGAGAGACTTTGAGATAAAGTTTTTGCCACTGTGAGATTTCCATCCATGTGAGAGAGACAGATTTTGATTGTTTTCATTATTGAGAGAAGAGTGAGAGAGCTTTCAAAGCTCGGATATAAGGAGAGTTCATTGAGAGAAAAAGAGAAAGGACCATCTACATGTCTTGAGAGGTTAGATCCTGCATCTAGCCTCAAGCAAGCCATCCAACACCAGAAGCCAACGCAGACTCCAGCAATTAGCCTCACCAAATGATGGCTAGATCTCAAGGCGCCTCCACAAACAACCAGTCCACAAATGACTTGAGGCGATCTCCAACGCCCACGTGACTTCCATCGCCAATGCCCTCTGATGTGAGCGAGCTCCTAAGCTACTTCCAAACGACTTAGCATTGCCCAGACTGTAGCAACCTACCTCTACGAACTTCACAAACAACCTATGTCTCTACAAGCCCCAGCAATGTCCATCGACTTCTTCCAATAGCTCTCGCATCAAATGATGCAGTAGCCTCTATCAGTGACGCCTGCGCTCCAAAAGCCTCAGCTGAATGAGTAGTTCCAACACCTTGATAATTGACTCAGCCTGAGTAGCGCCTCTATCAACGAAAACATCAACAGCCTGCAACAGTGGCGGCTCTCGGATCCCTCAGCGCCAGTGCCTCTCCTCACGTGATGCCATTAGATCGACGGACGGAGCCATCTCTTCTCCAAAGTCTCAGAAAAGACACATGGAAGATAGAAACTAACCATGGTTAGGTGTATTTGACCTTGGGTCAACCAATGGATAAGGTTGGTCAAGCTAACCTTGCAGATCAACCCAATATGCCATGGTTAAGTTAGAGTTAGGGTTAGTTAAGCCACATCATCATGCACAATCAGCAGTGCCTTCTAAGCACACAACCTCTTGCTAAGCACAGTGTGAGTGCAGCATGTGAATCCCTCTGCCACATCATCATCAAAGGCCTCTTCTTCACAAAAACTTCGACAAGCCATAACTTGCAATCCAGGAGGAATTAGGAATGCTCCAAAAAGATAAAGTGATCACCTTTTTAAGCTCTACATGCCTGTCAAGTCAGAATCATTGTATGCGATTAGACACTGCCAATATTGAAAGTAATCAATTGGTAAGACCTTTGCAACAAATGGAAAAGTGACGCATGAATGCAAAAAGCATGCCAAAATTACAAGTGCATGAGATGACCATAGCACGAAGCATGGCATCCACACATAAAGCATCAAGGCACATGGAAGAACAAAGCATCATGCATGAAGCTACACAAGGAAGAAGATTACAGATTGAAGAACTAGCAAGTCAAATACACAGCATCGTCATCAAGACATGAGCCAAAAGGTGACATCAATGGAATGTATTGAGAAACAAAAACCTTGCCAACCTTGCCTATATTTTGTAAATCAAACTTGACCACCTGATAGTAGCTATGTAAGCACCCAGGGGAGGATTTGATCTTGTAACTCACATTTGACCACCTTGCAGTAGCCAAAGAATCATGGCACCAAGGGGAGGTGTTGAGAGTTGTGGTGCCATGAGCACTTGTAGAGCAAAGGTATGAGTAAAGGGCAAGTTGCCACATGGCATGGAGGAGATATCCCACATGTGAGCAAGCAAATGGATGTAGGTACCCTCACCTATAAAAGGGAGGTTCATTTGAAGTAATACCAATCAAGCACTTTGCACTATCTCAAGATTCTCTTTATGAGTCCAAGCTAATCTATCTTGGAACCTAATTGACTTGAGCTACATGTCATGAGCACTCTCTTCATCATGTCTCCACATAGGTTCCATCCACCTTAGAGTGCTCCATAGATCCTGAGGCACACATGTTTTGTCACAAAGTACCTGTGCAAACCTACATATACTCCGGAGACACAATTGAGTATGATGAAAGAGAACATATGAGCTCAACTTGGAAACAAACGAGTGCCTTGAAAACAACAAGGAAACATGTGAGAAGCACCTTTGCATATGGGAAACATGTGAGAAGTGCCTTTGCATATGCAAAGTAATGCATCTAAGAAGTAATGATATCAAAGCTAAAAAGAAAAGAAACATTGAAAGAAAACATGTTAGCATGTTAAAAACACAAAACATTTGGGATAGGATGGACTAGTTTGTGCAAAGAAAAAGTCCAACACATAGATGTATGTCATAGTGGTTAGTGAGCTTGGAATTAACCATCATCATCTCACTGAAAAGCAATCAAGTTTTATGAGGTACCCGAGTATAGATATTGACAAAGATCTTTGCTTGAAGGACGTCCTATGAATGCTAAGTAGCAAAGTACTTACACAAAGACTCAACATGCGATGCACTAAATAAGAAGTTGGTCAGTAAAGGATGCGCTAAATAAAAACTAGCTTAATAGATGTGAAGCATCATTGGCTTTTACTTTTGCAAAAGTAGCATGAAGCCATAAGTGCTAAGTGCTAAACTATTGTTTTTTTTAATGACCTAATAGAAAATAAAAATTTGTTTCATATGGGAGATAACCTTTTGTCCAAGTGATTTTCCCAATCAACTTGTTGGTCTATTGAATGTATATAATTATCAGTAAGCACTTGCCTATGCAGACAATCCACCCCAAATCCTTACTCCATGACTATAAAAAACATAGCATTCTCGACTTGACACACTCTTCCAATATGTACATCTCCATTACTTGTATCAGATTAGATTAATAGCTAATTAGATTTTTCATTGTCAACATGAATGACAATGAAATGATGGTCTCTACTATTTGTAGTTAGACTATATTTAATTTGTTTGATATGTAAATAGGATTTTTGTGGTTAACATGATGCCATGTAGCAATTTATAATCTTTTATGATAGCATGGATGATGCTATTCTGTATTGACATTTTGAACTTCCCAAAGCAAAGACGCCTAGTGTGTCAACACATGGCACCCCCACTAGAGACCTTGGAGGGGAAGACAAGAGGGGTACTACAAATCTTGCAAGGGGAGAGGAGACAGTTAAAATGGGAGGAGAGGAGATGCGAGGGAAGCAAAGCAAGTGAAGATGAATGCATATGGAAGAGGACAATGTTTGAAAGGGAAGGGGAGGGTGGGGGCGGGGACCAATAAGGGCCTATTCACTTGTCTGAGGGTGATTTGAAACCTCGTTGGTAAAAAAATCCAAGGTTTTGGTTTCTTTTTAGTGCATGTTTAGATGATTTGCAAGTTAGTTACTATTGTTGCTAGTTTTCTTTAAAGTATCAACCCTTCTCCTGCTTGTAGACCAGGATCTATAGAGAGGCTGTGGGCTCCTTGACTCAAAAAAGAACCACTTGTGTGAACACCTTGACTTGCAACTAGCCTTATAAGAATTGCAAACCCATTGCCATACATGAAGAGGCTCTAGGATAAAGGAGCTAGTAAAGAGGCGGGTGCCTTTAAAATGTGAGCATCCCTCCTATTTTCTCCATGGAAAGACCCAATAAAGAGGTATAAAAATGGAAAAATATGCTTAAGTGTCAAGCTAAAGTTAAATTAGTCATACTAGCCCGCCAGTGCCTTAGTATTTGGTACGTAGGTTTTCCACCAAGTTACTTTATTTCTCTCATTTTTTTTAAAAATTATATCCTTTCTCTATTGCCATTCATGCAATGCCCTTACATTTAAAAAAAGTCAAAAAAACCCATAGGTGCAACCCCTTACTCTATGGGAAAGATAGGGGTGCACAAGACTAGCCCCTTTACCCTAAATAGAAGAGCGCACAGTGTTAATGCTTACCTATTTGTCATACATTTGAATAATCCCATACTTTTGTTAATACTTTAATAAAGGCCTTTTTTTCAAAAGATGCTCTCCTTTACTATCCACTCACTCTCAAACATCAAGTTCGTGACAAACCCAATGGCCTCAATGCCTCTCTCTCTCTCTCTCTCTCTCTCTCTCTCTCTCTCTCTCTCTCTCTCTCTCTCTCTCTCTCTCTCTCTCTCTTTCTCTCTCTCGCTCTCTCTCTCTCTCTCTCTCTCTCTCTCTCTCTCTCTCTCTCAAAGTAGGAGGAAAAAATACGAAGAAAACAACAGATTGTATCGATTTAGAGGTGATTTATGCATAAGGGAGCAAGGAAATTACAAGTTGACAGCGATGAATTTGCAAGGAGCAAGGAAAGTCTATGAAGCAATCAAATTGGGAGAGGCAAATATTTCGATTCATGCTCGAAGGTAGAAGGAAACAAATGAAATCAAGAGAGAGGAATCGCAATTGGTGGACACCCTACCTTCGCTAAGCCTAATAGCAAAAATCCACCTCCTCTCATTTCTACAGTAGAGCGTGCAAGCGTAGTTCAAGCCGTGCTGCAAAAAGGCTAAGTTATCGAATCATCTCTATGGCCATACTCCTCCCAGACTTCAATGAAGTAGTGGATACTAGGATCTATCCTACTTAGGGCCTTATGTCATGGAAGGGAAATACATAAGAAATAGCTATTTCTATTATGTTGTGCAAATGCACCATGGGAAATAGAAGGGAAATAGGTGGGAAATAGGGTGGGACCATGGGAAATAGCACTCCATACTCTAGACCTCAAGGTGCTATTTCCCACACTCTTGAGAACCATTGATGTGACATTTCCTTTATAGCATGTCTCATTTTCCCTTGGATCATTATGTGATGCATCATAGGAAAAACATCAGAATTAGGCTCTTCCAAGGTAAAAGCATCCAAAATAGCCATGATTATTTCCCCCTTTTTCCCCTCCATGACATAAGCCCCTTAGGCGGTGCTACCGCTCAATAACATAAATTATCCATCTATCATGAGATGGCCTAGGTATTTCGCCAAACGAAATGCTCTCTCCTATGGAGAACTTCCAAAACCAGTGAGATGCAATTAACGAGTTGTTGCTACTCTAGAAACCTACGCACAACCTCAACATTCCTACAAAAGTTGGACATGCCTAATTAATTTTAAAGCAACTCGTGCTGATTTGGAGCTCATTCTAGAGCAACTTGTGTTGATATGGAGCTATTGCTCGTTGTCATTTGGGGCTATTTTTGCAACCTTAAGATAGCAACAGTGCACAATACTTTTGTTATCAGTGAGTTATATCTGTCAGCTATTGTTATGTCTTGTTGTATATTTGCAAGAAACATCTAGGTACAAATTGAAGGGTCATATGTTTCTTTTTCCAAAAGAAGATAATACATTATAGAAAAGTACAAGAAGCTAAACATTATAAGGGGAAAATGTTGTGCTTGAGAAGAAGGGTGTAAGTGGAAAGTTATGCTTGAGAAGGAGCCTCTAAGAGAACATTCTCATGCAAGCAATTGGATGATTCCAAAATGCACTGTTACATGTTTTCTTTCCAAAAAAGGGGGGGGTATATTAAGATGTCAAAGTGAACTATTATAAAAAATACAGTTGTTCCTTTCAAGTATCTAAGACCATCACGACTTAGAGAATCTAGTTTTCCTCCTTTAGGATAGGCATGCCAGAACGAAAGGTAACGAAAACTATAATGGTGTCAGAAGAGTGCTTGGCATGTGTCGCCTATGCATCTCTTGGCCGCGCATGCGCTCATGCTCATGATGACTCTGAGGGGTATCTTGGAGTGAGGCATTAATCAGCCATTGACTTTGCATGATGCTCTCCATTCGAACTCTATGCGTAGCACTTCTAGGATTAGATATGGGGTACAGGGTGCTTGTATTGCCCATAGGGAATTAGGGGAGAAATGGGGTCTCAAAAGGGCCTCCCATTAGTTTTTCCTAATTTCAAGGGATAAGAGAGGGATTTGAAGTGTACCAATGAGAGTGCTAGAAGGTGTGGGGCAATGGTATGTTGAGGTGGAGCATGGGCAAGCCTGCAGAGAGCCCCTATTGGTTGCTCCCTTTACACTAGGGAGCACCCAAACCATCCCACCCACCCCCCCCCTTGACCCTCCTGCTGGGTGCACCTCCCCCACATGAGTCCAAATCTGCCTTCAATCATACGGTAGGCCACTTGTGGTGGATTTTTCTTCTCCCCTCCCTCTTTCTAGGGACTCTACCCCCCACTATTCTGGTCCAGCCTACCATTCCCTCCATTTTCGAATTGTGAGGCTACCCTCCCTTGCATTTGCCCTCTTCCCCCTCTTTCTCTACTCCCTCCTGCTCTAGCCCACTTGTTGCAGCTCTCTCTCTCTCTCTCTCTCTCTCTCTCTCTCTCACTCCCTCTCCCTCTCCCTCTCCCTCTCCCCTCTCTCTCTCATGTGCCTCTGCTGGTACTGCTATGTCCTTCTCCATCTCCCTCTTTTGTGCCTCTATTAGATCTGCTCTGTCCCTCTCCTTCTCCCTCTCTTGTGCCTCTATTGGTGCTGCTTTGTCCCTTTCCTTCTCCCTCTTTTGTGCCTCTATTGGAGCTGCATTGCCTTGTGTAGGAGTCCCATTCTTCCTGTTGCAACCTCTGCAAGCATGGTGAGGAGCAAGGCTACAAGACCATGCAATGTTGTGACCTCTTGTGTCTTCCACAACACCAGAAATGCATTGGATGAGTGGATCCCTTGCACCTACAGCTTAAATTACTAGATAGTGATGAAAGTATCGGCCAAAGGTCCACATAAGCTTCCCAAGAGCAAGAGAGGTGATATCTTGCATGAGTGGAAGGGGTGCATCTTGAAGTTCAAGTTTGGGAAGAAAGGATGGCTGGCAAAAGATATGCGGCTTCCTCCATCATTCAATTAATCTAGGATATTATCACACTATGAGCCTTTCTATCTATGTACCTTTTTCACCTGTAAGTGTAATGAGTCCATTTGGAAATTTCGTGTTTGGTTTCTAAGAGCCCTTATTCATGGCAGATGTTTTTCCTTCAGACTTCGAGGAGTGGGAACCAGTTGAATTATTTATAGGCAAGTTCACTGCGATTCATGAGGATTTAGGTAAGCAAATGCATGCAAGGGAGAAGTTTGCCTCCTTGCGAATGATCCACTAGGGGATTCAAAGACCCCTATTCTCAATCTACTCAAACTAACCAAGAAGAAAGATAGCCTGTGAGGCCT
Organism: Dipteris shenzhenensis; assembly: GCF_047967505.1. NCBI lineage: Eukaryota > Viridiplantae > Streptophyta > Polypodiopsida > Gleicheniales > Dipteridaceae > Dipteris > Dipteris shenzhenensis. The sequence goes on along the minus strand of NC_141610.1, from coordinate 31,543,412 downwards.
CTTGTAAATATAAACATATATTTCAATCGATACATCACTTTAATGACTACATGTCTTTCTTATTTGTTAAGTCATCGTTGCTCATCATGAATTCATAATATTTATTCCACTGTATTTTTTTAAGTCGATGATGTGTTTTCTCCATCCTTTTAATTGTGTTAATTTAATGCATTTCTAGCCAATTTAGTATGATTTTCAACAATTTTGGGTATCCAAAGATCATTTATGTCAAATCTTGGAGGAATTTCATCGTGGCACAGATGGGAAAAGTTTTTGAGATGTCGCGAGGAGCCCAGAATGCCCTAAACCTGCCACAATGTGAATTTGGGCATTCTGGACTTCAGAAGGGAAAAGTGTCCGAGACATGGCGAGGAGCCTAGAATGCCCCAAAATGCCCAAATTCATGCCGTGGTGGGTTTAGGGCATTCTGGGCTCCTCACAACATCCCGACCACTTTTCCCTTCTATGCGACGGTGAAATTCCTCCAGGATTTGACAAAATTCAAAAGATACATTAAAATGAACAGTAGCTTTAGTCATAAACATGGAGAATTCACAACAATGCTCCACAAGTCCAAGAAATGCTTGCAAGATTTTTACTTTTTCAAAAATCAAATGACATTTTGCGGCTCAAGGAAATTCCAAACTCCTGACTATCTTATCAACCTCTCTATATCAAGCATCTCCTAGCTCTTTAGGCTAGCTTGATGAGCTATTGCAGACCTCATTACACACTTGGACCACCAATTGGTTGCTTGCCTCTGCCAACTTGTATGCCCATTGTAACTCCTCATTTTGCAAAGGGTCCTCTTCATCCTTGTATTGGTGCTCCATACAATTTCGTGCTGCCATCGTGTCCTACTAAAAGAAACCTACATCATGAGCTTCACAAGTAACTTAAAGGAGTAGGAAAAATGATAGCTAGGGAAATTAATATTCACCATATTTGCTGACTCCAAGTCATATAGCTGATTTAAAAGCATGTCCTCCTTGTAGCTATTATACTCCCTCTTTTTTGGGTCTGGTTCTACAAGGAGGTCATCCAACATTGTTCTTAGATAGAACATGAGCATTCCAAAGTCTTTTGGGTATGCCATAAATTTGTAGTAGGTGAATCGGTGTACAAAGTTTCAGGGCTAGCTTTCATAATGGGCTCTTAGTTGTGTCTGCACTGCACTTAAATAGGGAGAGATTTCATTGAGCCCGGCCTTCTCATTCTTCTTTCATACAACCTGACATGTCCACCTCTCATCATTTGGTTGAGGTGGGTAGTCTTCTCTATCAACGTGTTGGAACTCTAGCAAAAGATAATGTGTGAAGAATGACTTCCATACATGGAAGTTACAAATAGAATCACAAATACATGGGGTGATGTCACAAGAATATATGTGAGGACCTATAATTACTCACCTACTAGTTACCACCACCAGGCTTGCATGATTAGTAAAGTGCAGTTAACTACCAGTCATTGGGCTTGCATGCTCAATAGAGTGCAGTTAATTACCATTCATCGCGCTTGCATGCTCAGTAGAGTGTAGGACAATAGGTTGAAGAAATGCCATTGCTACCGTGGCTTTCCATCTATGTTCCTTCACCAGTTTGTATCGAAGAGCATCCAAATTTCAGCGATCTTTCTACAATATATAGATATCTAGATTGGATTATACATACATATACATATATATATATATATATATATGTAGATATTCGATCCGACATTACGGGGTCCTTGGCCTATCTTGACACTTTCCAGACTTAGAGCATTCTCCTGTCGTACTGCTACCATCATCATAGCAACATCTCTTCCTCTCTCGTTAGCATTATCCAACCACTTTATTTCAAATCTTCAACTCCATTTAATCGAAATCTTTCATCTCACAGTATGGTCCTTGGCCTATCAACGGACACTATCTAGTCACATAGCTGAGAAAACATCACTTCAGTCACTTGGAATATTATAATATTGCATATATATACATATACATATATTATTATATGTATATATATATATTTGTATATGTATACATGTATATGTGTATATGTATACATGTATATGTGTATATGTATACATGTATATATATATATATATATATATGTATATATGTATATTTGTATATGTATATATGTATATTTGTATATGTATATATGTATATTTGTATATGTATATATGTATATGTGTATATGTATACATGTATATATATATATATATATATATGTATGTATATATGTATATATATATGTGTATATATGTATATATATGTGTGTGTGTGTGTGTGTGTGTGTATATATATATATATATATATATATATGTATAGATCTTAACAACTGCACTTACATTGAGAAATATGAAATCCCATAACTAATCCACAATTCCACAATTCCAAAACAAATGAATTGTATGCCATTCATCTTGTCCTGTAATAATAATAATAGAAGCAACCCACTATGCCAGTGGTAGTTATATTCCTAGTGTGGAATAAACCACCATGCTCGTGGGAGTTAAGTTAATATCCTCATAATAATAGAAGCAAACCACTGCACTGGTGGCAATTAATATCCTAGTGCACAACCAACCTCCAAGTTGCAACAACCAACCAGTGCTATTATACTAGAATGAATCGCATTACTACAAAGTGTTATCCTAAAATAGATACATTGCCTAAGTAAACTCTGGAGAAAATTAATAATTCAATAGATTACATACACAAAATAGTTAAATCTTCTATAACAAGCAATCCAAATGTTCTTCTTGTTCAATCAAAAGACTGGCAATATGATCCATGAATATTTGCAAGCTAAGTTCCTTCCTAGTTGGGAGTTAAGTTCCCTTAAGCTTTACCTCACAGGAGGCATTCTTGGTTAGAGCAATCAATAGAGGTTAGTAATGCAAATAGTAGTGGGGAAAAGGGTATGGCAGACCATGAATTTCAGACCCTATTGCATAACAAGATAGGCATTCGATTTAACTACTGTGGCGATCAATACAACAGTCTTGCTCTGTACATGATGAAGTTGCTTCTTGATTGCTTCCTCCCTCATCCTAAGGCTGCGGATGTTCTCCTTCATCTCCTCCACTCTTTGCTCACTCTGTGCAACTACTTCATCTGATTCCCTCAACATCTCTTAAAGCTGCTTAAATTGCTCAAAAACATCAAGGTGGGCCATTTGTAAGACTTCCACTCTATTTGGAAATCTCTCACGATGACGGACTGCTTTTCAAAACTTTTGAAAGCCACTGCAAGCTTATGCAGAACCCTATTGTAATCTTGTTGCAGGGACTTGTAGCTTACTCTTTGAACTTCCACTAGTGTTTCTAGATAACAACCCCCACTGTGGCTACTGCAATTCACTCCACAGCTACTTCATTGTCTTCTACACCCCAACTTCTCTTTGCCCCATCCTTCCTGGCCTTGAAGCTCTCTCGTAGCTCTTGCATCACCGCTCTGGTTTCTACATTCTCCCTTTTCAGTCCTCCATCATCTGGAATTTTTCAATGTTCAATGTGTTATGCATGTTGTAGATCCATTTGTAAAGAGCCTCCTTTTTGGCTCTCTAATCTTCAAGCTTCTTTTGCATCATTTACTAACTCCTTGTCCGCGATGTCCCCATCAATTTCTAACTTCTTCAAGCCTATCTCGGAGCTCCTTGATGCACTTCTTTGCTTCTTCTCTTCTATGCCTTTTTATTTCAACCATTTTTGTAGCAGCCTTAGCTTGCTCTCATGCTTGCAAGGCCCTCGTTTCTACCTCCTCTACCTTGGCTTCCGCACCCTCCTTGAGAATTTCTCAAGGTGCGCTACCTTTGCTGCATCAGTGGCTTTCTCTTGTAAGAAAGTCACCTTCTGAGACATCTTCTTATCGTATTGCTTAAAAATCACTTTGAGGGTAGATGTCAGCAGGTGCATTGCAACTCCAGTGGATTGAAATGACAATTTGGATTTGCCATCCATGCAATTCTTCAGGTTGGTTATCACTACGTTATCACACTCTTGGAGATCGCCCTTGAGAAAGAGACACCACGTCCTTTCAATTGCTCTACTGATGCTTGAACCTGCCAAAAATTCACGGTTCCTCTCGTATCTACAAGAAAGAAGTGCATTGTCTTCTTCAACACATCTTGGAGATCTATTGGCAAGCTAGAAAGTTTGACTCCACCATCTTTACTAATTTGAGCATTGGGGTATACATCTAGAATAACATGTCTCTTCCATTGCTTCTCAAAGAAGTGTGCTTGCAAAATTGCCTGAGGAATGCCTAGCACATTTTCAATCATGCTTGCAATGATGGTAATCTTCTAACCTTAACAGACTATTTGTCCCTCCTTCACGTTCACCTCCTATACCAACCTGGTGAAGTTGTTGAGAGCATCTAAATAGGGCTTTTGAAGAGTGAGTGAGGAGCTCCTAGATGTCATGATTTCAAGATCAGGGGAGGAGAGGCTCTCACACTGTGCTGCAGAGGGAAGGAAAGATTGTGCGAGGAGCTCCAGGACTATGCAGGGGGGGAGGAAAGATCATGTGAGGAGTTTCAAACTATGCAGGCACGTTTTAGAGCTCGGTGTGTCCAAGGGGATCCATTACGAGAGGGGATATAAGTTACAAGAAGAGTGCAAGGGACAAAGAAATGGTCAAGAGGGATAGAAGACAAAACAGTGACAGAAATGGAATAGTGGAGGCTTAAGTTTGCAGTCCGAGTGCAAAGGAGAGAGAAACGGTCGAGAGGGAGAGGAGACAAAACAATGAAGGGAATGAAATAACAAAGGCTTAAGTTTGTAGTCCAACTACAAGGAACTATCAAGTTGAGAGCCACTACGGTGGTTGGCTCGAATTTTGATTAATTCAAGGCGACAATATTACCTTGCATGATAATGAGTGATTAGAGGTGATTAGGCTTCATGATTTACGTCTGTGGTAATTATTGCCATCTTTCATTAGTGGTGGCATCTAGGATTACCAGCCACATGTGTGGTGGCAGTTAAGATTCCATCGAGATGGTAATTAATTATTAGCCACCGCAATGGTCCACAATTACTCACCTACCAGTTACCACCACAAGGCTTGCATGCATGATTATTGTGAGTGCAGTAAATTACCAGTCGCTGGGTTTGCATGCTCAGTAGAGTACTAGAGTGCATGGTAATGAGTGATTAGAGGTGATTAGGCTTCATGATTTACTTTTGTGGTAACTACTTCCTGATGGTGGTGGCTTTCATCAGCCACCACATATGTTGTGGCTAAGATTCCACCAGGCTGGCAGTTAATTACGAACCACCATAGTGGCCTGCAATCACTCACCTGCCAGTTACCACCACCAGGTGTCTGCTTCATGATTACTAGCCATGTTGTAGTTAATTGACATTGCCCATTTGGGGTGGCACCTAAGATTCCATCACAATGGCCTACAATTAATATGGATGGAACATCGGGCCTCCTTGCCTCCAGCCACCACGGTGGCTCAAACTTTATAATATATAAGATTTGTGGCATTTGGCATTTTACTATGTTGCTCTCATCTACCCCTGCTCTAGTACTTTGCTCCACATACCCTCCTCCATCTCTCTTCCACCCCTACTCTACTTTGCTCCACACTCCGTCCTCCAACTCTCATCACTCATCTACTCCCTTGCTCATCTGCTCCACTACTCACCCACTCATTTTCACCATTCCTATTATTGTAACTACTACAACCCCTCGTCGATGCAATGTGATCCCAATGTTATTTGCTTCTCCTATAAGGTGATCATGTTGCACTCACTTGGATTAGAAATGCTAGCTCTAGTGGACACCCTGCATTCCCACAGTCGATTCCCCCCATATATGTATGTCACAACCTTGAATGACATGGTCATAGAGGGCCTCTATATCATTATGCTATATGGGTTCTCCCTAGACATCGATGAAGGCCTCAAGAATTTCATAGTAGAGTACTCTCGTCTTATTGGGAAGGCCGTAATCTAAGCCCTGGAAATGTGCATGGCCTTCAGCCTCTCCATCATCTCCTCCATTCGCTCCCTAAAAATACTTATTGCAACAAGTTGGGCTGGCAGTAATACTAAGTTGTACAAATTTTCTCTTGCTCAACAAGGCTCATAACCACTCAGCAATGGTTGGATGTAATCTTTTGGCCTCTAAGGCTCTTAGCAATCTTTTGGCTCACTGGATGTAATCTTTTGGTCTCTAAGGCTCTTAGCAATTGCTGAGCTTTTACATTTATGTAATCTCTTTTATCAATTTGAGGCTCTCAGTATGCACTGTTGTTAGCTTTTATATTTGAGTAGTTACGGTCACTAGATGTAATCTTTTGGCCTTTCAGGCTCTCAGCAATTGCTGAGCTTTTATAAGTGTAAGATCCTCTATTCAATTTTTTCTCAGTATAAGTTTTTGTTAATTTTTATATAACCTGTTATTGGATGTAGATGTAATCTCTTTTACTCAATTTTCACTCAATGAATTATAGTTGATTATCTAGATGACAACACCAGGCCTCCAGTCGCCCTCATTTAGGATTTACAGAAACAAGGACTAAAATACTAGTAAAGTAGGACTACCATTTCCTTGGTTTAGGACCAAAATAGCACTAAACTAGCTCCAAAAGCCCACCGTTGTGGTTGCATGGAGATACATCTAGAAAAATACAATTAAACTTTCAAAAAGTGCAATTGATGATATGGTCCTTAAGGGTTCCCCTCTAGGGGCAAGGGCCATATCGACATGCATTATACAGTATCCAGGATGCCACTAGACAAATATGGCATGTCAATATGGCCCTTGCCCCTAAAGAGTACCCCTCAAGGACCATATTGTCAATTGCCTTTTCCTGGGTTGCACGAGGAAATACATTTTCCTTGGTATACAAATATATAACTCCAAGAACTGGTGCGGTCTTTGTCATAGATCTCCTTCTATTTGCCAGCATGGTGGTCGTCATAGATCTCCTCCTGTAATACGTAAAAATAGGTAATGGCGAGCCATAACTCCAAGAATCAACCTTGAATTCTAGGTGATAACAGGTGGTTAGGCTAGAGACTATGCTATGACGATGTTCAAAATGATAGATTGTGTCTCATTATTATGCCAAGAACCAGCGTGGTGGTCTCTCCAAGCCAACCTTGAATTTTCATGATCTACATGGGTGTGTTGCCCAGTGACAAGTGGCAAAGCTGCGGCAAAAGGTTGCACGATGATAGGTGGTCAGCTCTGCTATGACGGTGGTGTTCAGAAAGATAGATTACATCTCATTATTATGCTAAGAGCCAGTGTGGTCCAAGCAAGCCTTGAATTTTCATGGTCTGCATGGGCGCGTTGCCTAGTGACAGGTGGCAAAGCTACTGACAAAATGTTGCGCAATGACAGGTGGTCAAGCTAGAGACTGCGCTACGGCAACGGTGTTCAGAAAGATAGAAGCAGTATTGCAAATGAATTGAGAACATTGCATAGCTTCTCAAAAAAAGGTTCTGTTCAAAATCCAAGGACTATTGGCCATTTTTCTTTTCTTTTTTTAATCTCATTGGTCCATCTCCAAAAACAATCAATTCTACAAAAGGGCACAAATTTATGCAACACAACCTTTTAAGATGAACTAGATACATATACTTAAGCTTTCATACTTGACTACACATGAATATCATCTTCAAAACACATGCTAGATTATTAATTTTATTTTAAAGGTTGCAAGAAATATTTTACATCCACAAAGTCACCTTAAGATGAACATCACATAGTATAGAAATTTAATTCAAATCAAATGAACATGAAAGATATTGTTATTTATATTATAACAAAGAAATCAAATGAAGTACATGTGAAATATGTACCAAATGGGAAATCCATATGACAATGAGAAAACCAAATTATTTAAATATCTTAAAATATGTCCATATATCAAAATTTATATGAAAAACCAAATGTCTAACTAAACATCAACACAATCTATGCCTATCTTATCAACAGTGGTAGCATTATATCTTCTTGTACAATTGTTGAACCTATTCTAGTTTCCTCAATAGCTTCATGCTCTAACCCAACAAATTCACCAACCAGGGGAGATTGAGGCTCTGATGACAATGCATGCACCGGATCATTATTAATTATAATTTTTATGTGGCTAAGATAAAAAATGAAGCTTGGAAGATCATAAGTGACTCTCTAAGAGAGGCTTGAATATCATAGGCAATTTTTATGTGGCTAAGATTAAAAATCAAGCTTGGAAGATCGTACATGAATCTCTAAGAGAGGCAACCAAGGAAAAAACTTGCAAAAAAGAGAGGCAATTAGAGAAAAACTTGCAAAAAAACTAATTTTTAACGTGGTTTCATAGTCCACTTTTTGCCCAAAATGTACCATAAACCCTTTTAAAATTCACAAATTATGACATAATTTGATGATATCATCGAGCCATGTCATAAAGTTAACCCTAAATTCGATGACAACATCGACTTGTAGCGAATGTTATGATGAAAGTCGATGATATCATCAAATTTTGGAATGAGTGTGATAGAACTTGATGATATCATTAATTTTTGTCATAAGTTATGACAAAAATCGATGATATCATCGAATTTTGTCATATGTTATGACAAAATTCGATAACATCATCGAATTTTGTCATAACTAATATAGAAATAGTAAAGCAATGATAACTTTTGAATCAGGACTCCATTTTGGGAGCTTTTGGCTCAAAATTTAGAGCACAAGTGGCTCTACAATGGTGTCTTGGAACTTTGTTCTAATTTAAAGTTGAATGCACTCCTAAATTGGGTGCAAGGTAAGGGGGTCATTATCTACTACAAAATTTCCATCCAACCAACACATATACCATACAAGTACCAAGCAATAATCCTAGCATAAATATAGCTCTAATTGCCCATTTTCAAATCATATTATGGCTCATTGCTATTTTGCTCCAACTTATGACATAACTTGATAACATCATCAACTTCTGTTATGAGCTATGAGTCATAATAGCATCAACTTTCCTAATGACCGATAGATGCCTTTATCATAGGATGGAGATCAAATTTAAACTTTCACAAATAGATGAGGATGCAATACATGTTGGCATTATCTAGGAATTACAAAATATGCTCTTGATGAAGAGAAAAATATGCGGAGAGTATGATGGGTAGCTTCTTCTTTTATTTTGATATGATAAATTGCAATCATGTTAATTTCTTCCTTGTGTGTACATTAGTTTAATGGAGAATGTGCTCAATTTTATGTATTCATGCAAATAGATTCAAGTCAAGAATTCCATTTTTCCAGTGTTTTTTTTGTTGGGATGTATGATAGGAAGCCAGTTTTTTAAAAATGAGTTTAAAATGGCAATTTTAACGGTATTAAAAAGAATATTCCATTTAGTTCTCATTTCTACATAATAGTTATCACTTCATCTACAAAAGTGTTTAGATTGCATCTCATTATAATGCCAAGAACCAATGCAGTGGTCTCTCCAACTGAACCTTCAATTTTCATGATCTACATGGGCGCATTGCCTCATGACAGGTGCAAAGCTACTGCAAAAGGATGCATGATGATACGTGGTCTGTGCTGCATGATGCAATGTAGAGATGCATAATGTAGTGCAAAGCTACCGTGTATTGAGCTCTACGGTGTTCATAATAAATAGATTGCATCTCATTATTACACTAGTGCGACATCATGACGTCAGGAAAATTTTTGGCGATAGCATAGGTCTAATCAAATGTTGACCCACTAGGCTTTATCCGTTTTTGTTGGATTTATTGCATAATACAGGATATGAAGATTTTGGGTAGGGTCAACTAGCCAAAAGGCATGGGGCTTTGTAACATAGGGTCATGGTAAGCCCAGAAGAAAGATATAGGGCGTGCCATGATAATCCCTTGGCCAAGGACCCATTACTTGACCTATAATCCAAATATGGGCACACTGCAAAAAACGAAAGGACAACAAACCCTGGGTCTTGTACCATTTTAAATCAATAATGGGAAATCTTTGAATCTTGTTACATTTTCATTCTACACCTCACTTGCTTGTTTGGTTTTGTCGAGTATAACAAAAGAGAAGGGCCTTTCGAGCTGATTGTTGAAATAAAATATGGGAGTCCTTTTGTTATACATTTGTAATTCTTGGTTACAAAAAACTAAATGGTATGTGTTGGTGGAGAAGGGTCCATGGATAATTATTGTATGGAGGTGAAATGCTTCTAACTGTTAACTCTTGCTGCTTGGTGGGGTACAGGCATCAAACACTTAGTTCTTGGAGAATGCTTTTGATATGTTTTTATAAGGAAAAGTTGGGAATGTGGGCTTGAGCATTAAGGGAACGGTAGTGGATAGGGCACACACGTGCATGCACACATGCACGCGTGCACACACACACACACACATCATACAGATACCACACAAAGACAACTACACAATAGAGAGCAAGAAAGAGAGATGACCTACAACGACCGACTCATTGCATTGAAAAGCTACCTATAATAGATTATAGCAATGACCATCAATGGCAATGATGCAGCCCAAGAACTTGTCAATGCACAACCGATGCTTCTGAACTACCAACGGGCTCATTTGAGCTAGTGGCCACATCACATCTTTCCCCCCTTAAAATTTGGGTTGCTCTAGCATGGAACGGCTTGATCAACTAATATGGGCTATTGTATTGGTCTTGCAGCTATCGAGGATGCATCTTTGTAGGGCAGAGCTGATTGGCTCAACTATTTTATCACTTTGGAGGGGATGGGCCATGGTGGAAGAAACTATACAAGACCTTTTCTCCTCACGAGGTAGTGAGCCATCACCAAACTAGCTGAATAGAGCTAAACTAGCATGTGTCCTTTGTTGTAATGAAGTTGTTGTGCCTTCTTCAAATGTTAAGCTGAATTTTACTTGAGGAATGATAGAGCATCATCTAGATAGTGCACCCATTAATTATCCTCTTTCTGTCATACTATGATCAGGTTAATGACACCAACTTTAGCTAGAAACTTCAAGGGTTTCTCGTAAAGAGCCTCAAAGGGACTTAACTGTGTAGAGTCTTGTATTGCCATGTTATAAGCCGCTACCAGAAAGGGGAGTGAGATATCCCAATTGGAATTCTTTGGATCCTTGTACATTTTTAGCGTTAGCTTTACTATTGTTTTTTTGAGCCTTTCTATCAAGCCATTACAGTCGAAGTGATTTGGACTTATAAATCGCTTGTGATTTTGAGCATTTTTTCTACAATCTACATGACTTTTGATTTAAAGTTCTTATGACAGTCTGGAACTTTGAAATCAAGATTGAATTTATATAGGGAAGTAGAAAACTAAAGTACGGTAGAAAGAGACTTTGTATTGAATAAAAATCGCTTACAATCAATTATGGAGACACAATACTCCATGTACGGTGCTCGAACAGCCCGACCACCCTCGAGCTATTCTCACTCACATCAAATTTCTCACTCTCACTCAAATTAAGGTGTTGCAATGAATCTCACTCTCATTCAATATGATACAACAATAGATGGAAGATGAATCTCACTCTCACTCTCAATCTCAGAGCTTCTCGGATATGCTGCCTTGCTTCCTCTATGTATTTTGAGTTTTCAACTTAATAGATCGCCCAATTTAATTTTGACCTCTTCTGTAAAGTTGTAGATCTGAATCTCAGCTTTGTAACAAAAAATTGTCTTGATTTGACAATAAGTGCTTTGGGAAGCCGTGAGGCAATATCAAATGATGAATGAGAAAATTTTCTATGTCTGTTATGAAGATTGTTTTGAGGGGATGCACAATTGTCCACCGTGTGAGGTAATCAATTAGTACAATTATGTACTTGTTGTCTGATGCTGAAGGAGGAAAAGGGAAAATAATATCATAGGCAACCAATTCAAATGGTCGTGTGATAGAGATTTATTGTAGATCCCTGTCGGCTTGAGCATTGGTGTCTTAAAGGATTGACACACGGAACATGATTACAAATAGAGATGAACATCTCGTCTCATTTTAGCTAGAAGAATTTAGCCTTGAGCTTTGTAAGGACCTTGAGTAAGCTGCAAACCATGGAAAAGAGGCTAGCTGTAGTGGTCAACTATAACACCAAGGTGCATAAGGGTGGCATCTCTATCAGCTTCATCCAACGTGACACTAGCCAAAGTAGCTAGAGTTGTTACCCTGCTAGCTCAAATCCAGCTCATGGAGCATCACAATGCCTCCCCCTTTGCACAGTCTGAGAGCTTCTCACACAATCTTTTCTCCCCCTCTGAGCACAATGTGAGAGCCTCTCCTCCGCTGACCTTAAAATCATGACATATGGGAGCTCCTCAGTCGCTCTTCAAAATCCCAATTTGGATGCTCTCACCAACTTCACCAAGTTGGTACAGGAGGTGAACATGAAGGAGGGACACATAGTCTATCAAGGTCTAGAGATTAACATCACTGAAAGCCAAGATGACTATCGAATGTACCATCATGGAATTGGTGCAGATATCAAATTCTGATTGAGAATAGCATCAAAATTCATGGGCTTGAAAGGTGGCTTATGGTAATAGAGAATACCCTCAATTACTAAAGAAAGAATTGTGGAGGCTTCTTTGACTATAACTACTGTTGAATGTGAAGTACTTCTAAATCTTGGCTTTGTAGAAAACATAGTTTGTCAAGTGTGGTTAAGAGAAGATCAAGTTGGGGTATTGGCAAGAGAGTTTGTTGTGCTATCGGTGGGTAAGAGAAGATCCAGTTGGGGTATTGGCAAGAGAGTTTATTCAGCTATCGGTGGGTGATCTTGAATGATTTGGGTCACCATTGTAGAACATCAAGCTAATGCATCTGCAATCTCAATGTCTTTCCCTGGACAACTAGCCTTCCGAAGGCATTGTAGATCCCCTCTTGGAAGTAGCTGTCATAATGCTTGGCATTGAGAATTGGAGTGGGATGGAATACCTAGGTAATCAGATCCTTACAAACTAGTACTATGGAGCCGTTAATCAGGAGGGTGTGATCACCATCATCAAATGTGTTGACAATGGATGTTGCCTCAATGGAGGAAAACTTGATTTGATGCCCTCACATGAGTTGATCATTCTAAATAATGGATCCATTTGGCACAATCATGCACATGACAATCAGCCATTCAAAATTGGGGCCCTCCATGCACCCTCCATGCACCATGCAAAATGATAGCACTCTAGTTAACAAGTGCCAAATTTTCATGAAAACTCCTACCGTTATTCAATAGCCATTGCCTTCACTCTCTCCAACTTCCCACCATCACTCCCTTACAAACTTTTTCGCCTTATCAGGAATACACAGCTCCATTTCCCAAATCCCCTTTCACCATGTCTTCTTTGTGGACTACCCCTAAACAACCCATGACTATCAAGAAGATGCTACAAAAGTAGCTCCCTTGTGTCATTCCTCCCCATCCATTTGACTCTCTTTGATTGAACTCCCATGAGTTAGTCAATGCTTAAGGGCAACAAGCTCTAAGACTTTGCACAACTCACATCCCTCCCCCTCCGATCGACTAGACTCCCATGAGCTAGTAAATGCTTAAGAGCAACAAGCTCTAAGCATTTTCACAACTCACTGGGTCATGACCATGAGCATGCCATAACGGGGAGATGTGAAGGGTGGCAGTGTGGTAAGGCTTGAATCTCTACCATTGAATAGCTCGGGAATTAAACACCCTTGTAACTCAGCCAAATGGATAGTGTTGTTGGTGAAGACCTCGGTTATGTAGACAAGTCTGTTCCATCCTAGCTTGAGATTTGGCTTAAGTGGACCAAGCTTGGCATTATAAAGTAGAACAAGCATATGCTTTTTGAGATCCTTATGTACAATATGCCTATCATGCCAAACTTTTGTGCTATTGGATCACCTATTGGACCATATTGCTCGAGCTTAGAGTTTGTTGAGCTCTTTGAGCTGTTGGAATTCTTCCCAAAATGCACTTAGATTGAGTGGCATGTGATGTGGTCTAAGAAACCTTTTGGAATACATCTCATCCAATGAAATGAGTATGGTGAGAGTGCTCTCAATGGAAGCAAGAATGGAAGAGGGAGAGAGAGAGACAGAGAGCCACACAAGTTTTGGTGGGTGCAGAACACCCTAATCTTCTTTTTCATTCATTTATATATGTGTTTGAGTATTGTACATAATCGGGGTAAAGACACAGTGACCTTTAACCTCCACAACCTCCCACTTAAAGGACAATGTGCCTTTAAGGGAGAACAACCAGTGAGTACTCCATTGCCTCCATATGTGAAACTGAGTCATACAGATAGTCCCAAATCAGATGAGGAAAGGGCCATGATGGCCAAGGTTCCTTATGCATCAGCAGTTGGGAGTCTTATGTATGCTATGATAGCTACTAGACCAGACATTGCATTTGCAGTGGGAGTTGTTAGCCGGTATATGGCTAATCCAGGAAAGAGGCATTGGGAGGTAGTTAAGTGAGAGTGCTCTGAATGGAAGCAAGAACGGAAGAAGGAGAGAGAGAGAGAGAGAGACAGAGAGCCACAAGTTTTGGTGGGTGCAGAACCACCCTAATCTTCTTTTTCATTCATTTATATATGTGTTTTGAGTATTGTACATAACCGGGGTAAAGGCACAGTGACCTTTAACCCCACAACCTCCCACTTAAAGGACAATGTGCCTTTAAGGGAGAACAACCAGTGAGCATACTATCCAATACCCATCAATACACGACAATACTCAAACCGCTGATGACTAGGTAGACTCTTCATCAGCATATCTGCAGGGTTATCATCTATATGAACCTTGACAAGCTCTATGCGCTTGTCCTCAAGTACCTCCCTGATGAAATGGTACCTGACCTCAATGTGTTTGGTCTTTGCATGAAAGACCAGATTTCGTGCTAGCTGAATAGCACTCATGGAATCACTATGCAATGTCAGTACACCTGTATGAATCCCCAAATCTCCCACTAGCCGATCAAGCCATATAGCCTCCTTGCAACCCTCTGTGGCTGCAACATACTCAGCCTCTGTGGTAGACAAAGCAATGCACTTCTGTGTGCGAGACATCCACGATGCTGCACCACCTGCAAAGGTGAACACATAACCAGAAGTGGATCTCCTACTATCCACATGCCCTGCATAGTCTGAATCTATGTACCCAAGTACACACACGTCTCCTTTACCAAAGCAGATGCACATCTCCTTGGTACCCTTCATGTACCTCATGAGGCACTTAACTGCCTCCCAATGCTTCTTTCTTGGATTAGCCATATACCGGCTAACAACTCCCACTGCAAATGCAATGTCTGGTCTAGTAGCTATCATAGCATACATAAGACTCCCAACTACTGATGCATAAGGAACATTGGCCATCATGGCCCTCTCCTCATCTGATTTGGGACTATCTGTATGACTCAGTTTCACATATGGAGGCAATGGAGCCCATCTCTCCACTTTCACCATAACCCATAAAGATGCATTTCCTAGACTTAGGATCTAGCTTCTTTCGAAGCTCTTTTGGCACATGTGCATATGCCTCACACCCAAATATACACAAATGAGAGTAAGAGGGCTTCTTGCCACTCCATGCCTCTTCAGGAATACCACCATCCAAACTCTTACTAGGTGATCTATTGATCACATGCACTGCAGTCTTCATTGCCTCAGCCCAAAAACCACCAGAAAGACTTGCATTGGAAAGCATGCATTGCAACCTTTCTTGAATGGTACAGTTCATCTTTTCTGCAATTGGATTTCGCTCTGGAGTACGAGGGGATGTGAGCTCCCTCTTAATCCCACGTGTATCACAGAAATGCTGAAAGTCATGAGAGAGATACTCTCCACCATTGTCAGTCCGTAGGCATTTAAGTGTTCTACCTGACTGATTCTCAACCAAGGCCAGCCATTTTTGAAATACCTGGAACACATCACTCTTTCGAGCTATAGTATAAGCCCACACTTTCCTAGTTGCATCATCAATGAATGTCACATAGTATTCAGCCCCGCCTAATGACCGTGTAGGCAACCGTGTAGGCATGGGACCACATACATCTGAATGCACCAAATTAAGCATTTCAAACTCTTTCTTTCCCCTTCTTTTATGGGCTGATTTAGTCTGCTTCCCATAGAGACAATGCTCACAAAATTCAAAATCAGAGAAACTCAAATGCGGTACATAACCCAAACGGCATAAGAGTTTCATTCCATTCTGGCTCATGTGCCCCAACCTGCAATGCCACAAAGAAGTACTTGGCTACTCGGTTATTGCAACAACATGATCAAATACCCTTGATACATGTAAGGGATATAAAGTCCCACACTTGGCACCCCTGGCCAAAAGCATAGAGCCCTTCTGAATTTCCAACTCTGAAAGACAAAAGTGGTGTGAAAACCAGCATCATCTAGCTGACCCACTGAAATAAGACTCTTGGTCAGCTTAGGCACATGTCTCACATGTTTCAAAACAAATGCAGACCCATTTGTAAAACAAAACTTTATGTCACGTGCTCCCACTATGTCACATGCATAGTCATTTCCAAGATGCACACAACCTATCTTTCCACTGTCATAAGTGGAGAACCATTCCCTATGGGGAGTAACATGGCATGAAGCACCAGAATCCAAAATCCAATCCTGGGAATATGCATCATCTGAAGTGGTAAGCAACTCTGCAGATAAACTAGACATGAAGAGAATGTCATTGTCACTATCATGTGTGACTGCATTGATCTCCTCGATCTTCACTTTTTCTTTGTCCTCCCTTGGACTCTCTTCCTTTTGATTTGCACCCCAATTTGCATTCTTTTTCTTATCCTTTTGCTCTCTTTTCAGCTTGTAGCAATCCTTTTTCATATGGCCCTTCTTGCCACAATGGTAACACTCAATGTTTCGTGCCCTGGATTTGCTACGAGACTTCCCTCTTTCTTGGGACTTCCCCTTGAACTGTGATCTGCCCCTTTGCACATTTAAGGCTGCATCCTGCTTGTTGCCATCCATAGACTTCCGTCTAATCTCCTCGGCCAACAAGCTACCCACACCATCATCAAATTTTAGTACTCCACCAGGTGCAGAGTTACTGACAGCTGTACGGAAGGTATCCCATGAGGATGGCAATGAACATAAGAGAAATATTGCCTTAGTCTCCACATCAAAATTCATTTTCTGAGCCTGAAGCTCTGGCTGAAAATAATATTGAATTCATTCAAGTGAGAAGCAATGGAGACCCCTTCCTTCATCTGCAGCTCAAACAACCTCTTCATGAGGTAAACTTTATTAGAGGTAGGTTCCTTCTCATAAGTGGCACACAGTTTCTTCCACAAATCTTCCGTAGTCTGCTCATTTACTACTGTGAAATAAACTGACTCTGCAAGATGAAGTCTAATAGTAGACTTTGCTAATGCATCCAACTCATTACAATCATCCTCAGACATATTTGCAGGCTTAGCTTCAATCCCTGCCAAGGGTTTAATCTGCTTCTTTTGAATAAGCACATCCCTTATTTGTTCTTTCCACAAAGAAAAGTTTGTCCCATCAAACTTTTTAATGCTGAAAAACTCCTTTTCAGACATGGAAGAGGATGCCATGATGCAAATGAAGCAAAATCCCAAATGCTAGTGCCTGCAAGAGAGAATCACACCAAATACTAGGTGCACCCAAATGTGTATGCCACAATAGAGTGAAATATCACCAAAACTCAAAGCTCAAAGCATCAAAAGATGCATCTGACTCATGTGCATATACTATGCATCCATATGAGCAAATCTCGCCCAAAAAAAAATGCCAATAAGTGCCAAATGACTCAAGCATAAACACCGTCCACTGGCATATGCATCAATAATATCTCATCCAAGAGAGCATAGCACTATCACTGCATCACCTGCAATGTCTCAAAGCTGTCCCTCAGCATAAAATAGCATCCATGTGCAAAGCGTCCATAAAAAATAGCATCCCACAAGGCAATTTGGGCCTATCAGCGCATCCAATAAAGACCGCAATGCATCCAAATGGCCTATAAATGATCCATTGCAACCCGATGCATACCACAAATGAGCGCACACTACTCAAACTCTGCAACCAGAGTGATCTGCATAAGGTATGCTCAAGAAATCATAGTCCCACGGTAATGACCGCTACTGAAAATAGAACTTGAGATGCCTCAAAACATGGGTGCCATTGCATAATCGGAATCATCAAGAAAATCTGCAAATATCTCTCTTCTGCCAAAACTCCAAAATCCTAACCGATGAGTGAGAAATGGGAGTCAACACTTATCCACTACCATGTGGCATAAATCTAAGGTTTCAAAACCTTAGAATGAAAAATGCATAACAGAGAGATGAAATCGAATACACAGATATCTATAACTCTGAAAATCCTCCACCGAATCACGCAAGAACTGGTAGGTAGGGGTTTTTGGGCGTCGGAACGCAATGGGACAGATGGTTTTGGAAACCATAGTCTCAATCACTGGGTCCAACACACAGACTGAAAAACGTTTTTGGAAACAGAGCTGTTTGTAAACTCCACTGGAGTGCGAATGCTGAGCAACATAGAAGTTTTAGGACCTCCTGAGTCCACCGGAACTGACAGATCTGCAAATGGTTGCTCCAAACTTGAGTTCTAACACCCGGGCAAAAAACGTAGAAACTGACACAATGAGTCATAAATCCAATGAAATGATCCCAGATTCAAGAATGAAGGTGTTTCCAAGCTCCTGAAGTGAAGTGGACACCAAAAGCAAGCAATAGTTGCCTCTACAAGTCAATACGGAGTCTCTATCATCGAACGGAATAGGGAACAGCTCAAAAAACGACTTTTTCTTTGAAAATACTTAACAGGCTCTCAAAACCACTTCGCAAAGCCAAAGTGACTTTTCCAAAGGTTCCTCCAAGGTCTCTGCACACTTGGATGCAAGTAAAGTCATGCACAAAGCTTCCCACAGAGCTTCTCCTTCCTCCCACAGAGCTACTGAGCTTCAAGCATTCACGCACGCTCAGCTAGATCATCCGGGCTCTGATACCAGTTGAGAGTGCTCTCAACGGAAGCAAGAACAGAAGAAGAAGAGAGAGAGAGAGAGAGAGACAGAGAGCCACAAGTTTTGGTGGGTGCAGAACCACCCTAATCTTCTTTTTCATTCATTTATATATGTGTTTTGAGTATTGTACACATAATTGGGGTAAAGGCACAGTGACCTTTAACCCCCACATTAAGTGCATCATGAGGTACATGAAGGGTACCAAGGAGATGTGCATTTGCTTTGGTAGAGGAGACATGTGTGTACTTGGGTACATAGATTTAGACTATGCAAGGCATGTGGATAGTAGGAGATCCACTTCTGGTTATGTGTTCATCTTTGCAGGTGGTGCAGTGTCGTGGATGTCTCGTGCACAGAAGTGCATTGCTTTGTCTACCACAGAGGCTGAGTATGTTGCAACCACAGAGGGTTGTAAGGAGGCTATGTGGCTTGATCGGCTAGTGGGAGATTTGGGGATTCATACAAGTGTATCGACATTGCATAGTGATTCCATGAGTGCTATTCAGCTAGCATGGATGCAAAGACCAAACACATTGAGGTCAGGTACCATTTCATCAGGGAGGTACTTGAGGACAAGCGCATAGAGCTTGTCAAGGTTCATACAGATGATAACCATGTAGATATGCTGACGAAGAGTCTACCTAGTCAGCGGTTTGAGTAATGTTGTGTATTGATGGGCATTAGATAGTATGCTCATTGGTTGTTCTCCCTTAAAGGCACATTGTCCTTTAAGTGGGAGGTTGTGGGAGTTAAAGGTCACTGTGCCTTTACCCTGATTATGTACAATACTCAAACACATATATAAATGAATGAAAAAGAAGATTAGGGTGTTCTGCACCCACCAAAACTTGTGTGGCTCTCTGTCTCTCTCTCTCCCTCTTCCGTTCTTGTTTCTATTGAGAGCACTCTCAACTGGTATCAGAGCCACACAAGTTTTGGTGGGTGTAGAATACCCTAATCTTCTTTTTCATTCATATATATATGTGTTTGAGTATTGTACATAATCGGGGTAAAGGCACAGTGACCTTTAACCCCCACATATGGGAATCTCTAAATAGGGGGCTCCACCACAAGCCCACTTAAAGGACTTTCCTTGCCATGATCTCCCCATTAAAGTGGCCTCTAGCAAGCCCTGTGCACCTCAATGAGCATGACTACTCATTCATGTGAAAGGACCCATTGTCTTGTAGGACCTCATTTACTTCTTGGTGATAGAGTTGTCCTGCACTCAAGATTTACCTCCAAGCCATCAATGCAAGCTGCCTATGCATGTGTTGGGGCAAATTCTAGGGAAAGGTTGCCTTATACTAAAGCATGTCCTCGTACTAGGTCTAGAGGATGTCAACTACAAACAATTGAGCATTTGGTAGCTCAATGTTGACCCCTGTTGTACTCTAAGTCTCTGGGACTCTCACCAAGATTCACACCTGGGTCACATCATGGTCACCTCAGCAACATGCCAAGTTGTTAGACCTTGGTCATACCTAGACGCATCGTGTTCACATGTGTTCACATCTTGGTCAGTCTGAACATAGTATATGAGTTGGACATGACATGACTTGACTTGGACATGACTTGACATGACTTGACTTGGACAAGACTTGACATGACTTGGACATGACTTGGACATGACTTGACTTGGACATGACTTGATATGACATGGACATGACTTGACAGTACATGACTTGTAGAGGACCTGAACATGACTTGGATATGATGGGAGCAATACATGACTGAAGAGTACCAAACCTCAACCTCGACCCACCATGGTCAAAGTTGATCAGAGGGAAGTACTGGTGCAATGGTGCACGAGGTACACCTATTGGTGCACATGGGAATTAGTCTAGCTAGATCAATGGTGCACGGGGTACACCTGTTGTTGAACATGGGAAGCAGTCCAGTAGAGTGCACAGGTGCACAGGCGGTACTCGTTGGTGCACATGGGAAGCAGTCCAACAGTTAAGAGGTATAGGTGGTGCACCAACCCTCGCAACCAACTAGCGTCAGCAGTGCATGGAATAGATAGGAGAACACATGGAGCATGAGATTCACTGACCCAGAATAGGGTGGAGTGTTGCGAAAGCCATCAAGGGCAAAGCAGCCCACAAACGGTGGAATGGCTAAGGATGCAAGAAGACATCCAACAGGAAGAAGGAAAGGAGATTGGCAGCAGGGGGGAGCAAAGGAGGAGAAGGTGAAGAGGGGGAAATGGGGAAAAGGGGGGACATTTTGGTAGGGGCGGGAGGTGTGAGTAAAGGAGTGAGAGGCTAGAGTCAAGAGCTCACCTCGTGTGTATCTTCTCCTAGTGTATCAATCATCTTGCTTTCTAATGAACTATGCTACTCCCCATCTCTGCTCGCTTCTCTAAGATCTCTTCCCGTTGTGTTCTCCTCCCCTCCTCTCCCTTCACTTGGTACAATGGACCCTGTGTCATGTGGTTAAAGTTCTTTTCCATTCATGTCGAGGGTTGGCTTTTATGATGTCGTTCTGCTTTGTTCTTCTTCTTACATCACTTCAGCACTTGTACCGCTTGCACATAGTTGACACCATCGAGTAGCACTCGTGTGCATACCATTAGTGACACCTATGGCATGTCTTACTTGCTTCTCGCACCAGTGGCCCTAGGCCTTTGGTAATACTTCCGAAAGTGTTAGGAACCCCCCCCTCAGACAGTTTATGGCGATCACGGTGGGACACTGCTGGTGATGAGTAGCACAAGTGAAGTGGTGATCTAGGGTCCTAGAGAGGTTTTTTATGCCGAGTAGTTTTGAAACATTTGAAGGAGCTAGCGAGAGAACTAGGAGGTACTGGAGGAGAGTGGAGAAAAGACTTTCGACAGACCCCAAACGTGGTGGTACAAGAAGCATTACATGCAATGTAAGTTTGTGAAGTCCTCAACTCGAGCACAAAGTGAGCCCATTGGAGCAGTAGCCAAAGCAAGTAACTTCATCGACACTCTCATTGACTTGGATCAACAGGAACCCTGGTGGTCAAGATCTGGACTCTGGAGAAGAAGAAGTGCAAAGCGGAGAACATTGAAAGAAGAGGTTACAAAGGACAAGGGCTCCTTAGGGACTCATCAAGGTCAAGGCAGCCCCTCTCCTCCTCTTGTAACGATGTCTTCATCAACCACCTCTTCTGCCAGAGTGGTGACTCCATATGCTCCATCTGCTCTTGCCTCATCTGGACAAGCTGCTACCTCATCTGTTATGCATAGCTCTAGGCTCCTAGCTAATCCTTCTTCCACATCTATCCCACTTGGGGGTACTTTTACTTCGGCCATACCTTTACCTGCCATGATGGTTTCATCTCCCTTTCCATCCACACCAGTACTGCCTTTTCCACCAATGACTCTTGGAAGGGTTATTGAATCTATTGTGCATCCTGACCAACCTAGGAGGGGTCAAGAGACTAGACAACTTGAAGGAACCGTCCACATTCACACTGGAATCTAGAACTTTAGACCTGCGAGTCAAGCCCATAGCATACAGGGAGAAGAATATGTTGCTGACCTTGTTCTACTCGATTTATACATGTCAGAAGCTAACTAACACCACAGGAGCTTCCTAAAACTACGTACGAGATGGTTGGACTACCATACAGAGGAATGCTCAAGCAAGCACAAAAAGGGAAAAAGAGAGTGGGCCCAAGTGCTGCCCTTACATCTCAACCATTTCCAGAAGACACCCAACCGTCCTTTCTGAGCTCTTGGATGGAAGAAGTAGTGGGGGATTTTTCTCTGGATGATACTCCTGTGCACCCAGCAGTGGGAGTAGAAGAACCAAACAACTCCACATCAGGAAGCATCCCTCAGGTTGACCATGCCAGGGATTGGAGGTATCTTAACATTGGGACAGAGGACCCAACCCTGACATCTTAAGGTAGCCAGTTGGGTTTGGGAACATGACTATCTCCTTGCTGCATTGTCTGATTTTTTTCAAGAGTATATCGATGTCTTTGCCTGGTCATATAAGGATTTAAAGGGAGTTCCCAGTAAGTTCATGGAACATCGCATCGATCTATATCTAGAAGTAGACCCAGTGATCAGGGGACCATATCACATGAATCCTTACAATGGCAAGGCTGTCCATGCTGACATTCAAAAGATGGAGCAAGCAAGGTTGATCTACCCTATTGACTACTCCGAATGGCTTAGTGGCATTGTAGAGTGCTTCGTCACCCAATGGGGAGCTTATGCTTACCGAATGATGCCTTTTGGTCTATGCAATGCACCCAGCCACGTTTCAACATCTTGTCACCAAACTCTTCTAGGAGAACATCGGAAAGTTTCTTGAGGTATTCTTGGATGACTTCTCTGTGTTCAATGGTAAGAATGCTTCTCACCTCGAACCTGCTATTCAAACTAATCACATGAGTAAGTTGAGGTGGGTTTTTGATAAGTGCAGAGAAGCTAGGTTGTGCTTGAATCTAGACAAATGTTTCTTCCTCGTCTTGTGAGGGGTTCTCCTTGGCCACATCATCTCATCGACTGAGGGAATGACCACAGACCCAGTAAAGGTGGAAGTGATATTGACCTTGCCTATTCCTTGCACACCCAGAGAAGTCAAGTCTTTTTTGGGACATGTGGGTTATTATAGAAGATTCATTAGGTTCTATGCTGACATAGCTGTGGCGTTGATGGAACTCCTTTGCCAGGAGTAGTCCTTCAACTGGTCGGCACCTCAACAATTGGTGTTTGATAACCTCAAGGATTGTCTAGTAAAGGCACCCATCTTGCGGCGACCTCAATGGGATGTCATTTTTCATGTGCATGTAGATGCAAGTGGGCTAGCGATCGGGGCGATATTGGCCCAACCAGATGAAGAGCACAAACTCGACCTACCTATGTACTTCGCAAGCAGACAACACAAAGGAGCAAAAAGAAAATATAGCACCACTAAACACGAGGGCTTGGGCATGGTCTATGCCATGACAAAGTATTGGCACTATCTCTTGGGCAGTAAGTTTGTCATCATTACTAATCATCAAGCTCTCAAATACTTACTGAACAAACCAACACTTGGGGGGAGACTGAGCAAGTGGATTCTTCTATTTCAACAGTTTGACTTTGACATCATAGTGAGAGCAGGCCGATTGCATCAACCAGCAGACCACTTGTCAAGGATCTCTTTAGGTGAAGTAGCCATAGGAGTTGATGATGACCTTCCAGATGTGGGCCTCTTTCGTGTCGGTGTCACAGTACCAAAAGATGACTGCCTATTTGGTGTGGACTACTTTCCCCCATGGTATACAAACATTGTACACTTGTTGTCTACAGGTGAGTTCCCCAAAGGATTAACTCCAGCACAAAAGCAGAGGAAGATTGTTCAGGCTGCTCCTTTCAAACTGATCATGGGTCAACTGTAAAAGTTGGGGAAGGACCACATTTTAAGGAGGTGTGTGCTCCCTCATGAAACACAAGCCATCCTTCAGAAGGCTCACTTAGGAATTGGGGGAGGTCATATGGCACCAGAGGCCACTGCTAGAAAGATAATGCGCTCTAGGTTGTGGTGGCCAAAGCTATTCCAAGACTGCTATGCTTATGTGCGCCACTGTGACTCATGTCAAAGAGGGGGGCCAAAGCCTACCTAATGGGACTACCTTCCCCTTCATCCATCCAGCCCTATACCACCCTTCTATAGATGGGGATTGGATTTTATTGGACCCATCTCTCCTGCAACTCAAAGAGGGAAGAAGTATGCTCTTATTGCTACTAATTATGGCACTAAATGGGTGGAGGCTAAGGCGCGAAGACCTACACTGCTCAAGTTGTGGCCTCATTCTTGTATGATCAAATCATTTCTAGGTTTGGATGTCCTATGGAATTGATGAGTGATAGAGGTACCCACTTTCTCAATGATGTCATTACTGACCTCATCACCCAACTGCAAATTGTTCACAAGACCTCTAGTTCATACTACCCTCAAGCCAATGGTTTGGCCAAGAGCTCCAATCGGCAGACCATGTCTCATATTGTGGCTCAGTTATGCCTTCATTCCTTGGCAGATTGGAATATTCTACTACCAGCTGCTCTTTTTGCTTATAGAACAGCATACAAGGCTAGCACTGGATATTCACCATTCTAGCTAGTTTACCGAGGCGGTTATGCCCTATGAGTTCCACATGAAGACCATTAGGGTCATGGCAGAGATGGATGATAACTTGGAGGCATGCACACTTGAAAGATTATGGGATCTTGAAGCTTTAGATGAACATCGTTGTGAAGCAATCCTTGCTCAGGAAGTCTGGCAAAGAAGGCAAAAAGCATGGCATGACAAAAATCTCAAGAAGAGGGAATTCCAAGTTGGCAACTTGGTCTTGTTATATTCTAGTAACTTTCTGAAGCATAAACCCAAATTTGTCAGTGGCTCGACAGGGCCCTTCTTTATCACAAGGATTATTCCCAGTGGAGGGGTCTATTTGGCCACCTTGGAGGGCAAAAAGTTATCAGCACCCGTAATGGCTCACGGGTAAAGAAGTATCATCCTCATTGACTCTCTCTCTTTAGATAAGGATATCCATTCCTATTGTTAGAATTTTTATTCATTAAAAATAAATAAAAAACAATGTATTTCTTTTCCTAACCCTGTCAAGGTTCTACTCTCTTCCAAGTTGTGTTGTTTTGGTGGGAGATCAATGGCACACACTTGTCCTTAATCCCTCTTCACCCCTCTGTCACCTAGGTTCACCCTCTATTCACCCATGTTCACCTCCAGTTCACTCCATGTTCACCTCTCTGTCACCCATGTTCACCTCTAGGTCACCCCTGTTCACTCCTAGGTCACCCCTGTTCACTCCTATGTCACCTCCCAATGTTCACCTCTTTGTCACCCATGTACACCTCTAGGTCACCCCTGTTCACTCCTATGTTGCCTCCCCATGTTCACCTCTCTATCACCCATGTTCACCTCTAGGTCACCCCTATTCACTCCTAGGTCACCCCTATTCACTCTTAGGTCACCTCCCCATGTTCACCTCTCTATCACCCATGTTCACCTCTAGGTCACCCCTGTTCACTCCTAGGTCACCTCCTATGTCACCTTCCCATGTTCACCTCTTTGTCACCCGTGTTCACCTCTAGGTCACCCCTATTCACTCCTATGTCACCTCCCCATGTTCACCTCTCTGTCACCCATGTTCACTCCTAGGTCACCCTTGTTCACTCCTAGGTCATCACTCCTAGGTCACCTCCCCATGTTCACCTCTCTATCACCCATGTTCACTCCTAGGTCACCCCTGTTCACTCCTATGTCACCTCCCCATGTTCACCTCTTTATCACCCATGTTCACCTCTAGGTCACCCCTGTTCACTCCTAGTTCACCCCTGTTCACTCCTATGTCACCTCCCCATGTTCACCTCTCTATCACCCATGTTCACCTCTAGGTCACCCCTGTTCACTCCTAGTTCACCCTTGTTCACTCCTATGTCACCTCCTCATGTTCACCTCTTTGTCACCCATGTTCACCTCTAGGTCACCCCTGTTCACTCCTAGGTCACCCATGTTCACTCCTAGGTCACCTCCCCATGTTCACCTCTCTATCACCCATGTTCACCTCTAGGTCACCCCTGTTCACACCTATGTTTACTCCTATGTCACCTTCCCATGTTCACCTCTCTGTCACCCATGTTCACCTCTAGGTCACCCATGTTCACTCCTAGGTCACCTATGTTCAATCCTATGTCACCTCCCCACGTTCACCTCTCTGTCACCCATGTTCACCTCTAGGTCACCCCCGTTCACTCCTAGGTCACCCCTGTTCACTTCTAGGTCACCTCCCCATGTTCACCTCTCTGTCACCCATGTTCACCTCTAGGTCACGCATGTTCACTCCTAGGTCACCTATGTTCAATCCTATGTCACCTCCCCATGTTCACCTCTGTGTCACCCATGTTCACCTCTAGGTCACCCCTGTTCACTCCTAGGTCACCTCCCCATGTTCACCTCTTTGTCACCCATGTTCACCTCTAGGTCACCCTTGTTCACTCCTAGGTCACCTATGTTCACTCCTATGTAGCCTTCCCATGTTCACCTCTCTGTTACCCATGTTCACCTCTAGGTCACCCATGTTCACTCCTATGTCACCTCCCCATGTTCACCTCTCTGTCATCCATGTTCACTCCTAGTTCACCCTTTCCCCATGTTCACCTCTCCATAACCCATGTTTACCTCTAGGTCACCCCTGTTCACTCCTATGTCACCTCCCCATGTTCACCTTTCTGTCACCCATGTTCACCTCTAGGTCACCCGTGTACTCCTAGGTCACCCCTGTTCACTCCTAGGTCACCTTCCCATGTTCACCTCTTTGTCACCCATGTTCACCTCTAGGTCACCCATGTTCACTCCTAGGTCACCTATGTTCAATCCTATGTCACCTCCCCACGTTCACCTTTGTGTCACCCATGTTCACCTCTAGGTCACCCCTGTTCACTCCTAGGTCACACTCCTAGGTCACCTCCCCATGTTCACCTCTTTGTCACCCATGTTCACCTCTAGGTCACCCTTGTTCACTCCTAGGTCACCTATGTTCACTCCTATGTAGCCTTCCCATGTTCACCTCTCTGTTACCCATGTTCACCTCTAGGTCACGCATGTTCACTCCTATGTCACCTCCCCATGTTCACCTCTCTGTCACCCATGTTCACTCCTAGTTCACCCTTTCCCCATGTTCACCTCTCTATAACCCATGTTCACCTCTAGGTCACCCTTGTTCACTCCTATGTCACCTCCCCATGTTCACCTCTCTGTCACCCATGTTCACCTCTAGGTCACCCGTGTTCACTCCTAGGTCACCTATGTTCAATCCTATGTCACCTCCCCATGTTGACCTCTCTGTCACCCATGTTCACCTCTAGGTCACCCATGTTCACCTCTTTGTCACCCATGTTCACCTCTAGGTCACCCCTGTTCACTCCTAGGTCACCTATGTTCACTCCTATGTCACCTTCCCACGTTCACCTCTCTGTCACCCATGTTCACCTCTAGGTCACCCCTGTTCACTTCTATGTCACCTCCCCATGTTCACCTCTCTGTCACCCCTGTTCACTCCTAGGTCACCCTTGTTCACTCCTATGTCACCTCCCCATGTTCACCTCTATGTCACCCATGTTCATACCCCTGTTCACTCCTAGTTCACCCTTGTTCACTTCTATGTCACCTTCCCATGTTCACGTCTCTGTCACCCATGTTCACCTCTACGTCACCCCTATTCACTCCTAGTTCACCCTTTCCCCATGTTCACCTCTCTGTCACCCATGTTCACCTCTAGGTCACCCTTGTTCACTCCTAGTTCTCACCCTTTCCCCATGTTCACCTCTCTGTCACCCATGTTCACCTCTAGGTCATCCCTGTTCACTCCAATGTCACCTCCCCATGTTCACCTCTCCATCACCCATGTTCACTCCTAGGTCACCTACATTCAATCCTATGTCACCTCCCCATGTTCACCTCTCTATCACCCATGTTCACTCCTAGGTCACCCTTGTTCACTCCTAGGTCACCTCCCCATGCTCACCTCTGACAAAACATGTGTGCCTTAGGATCTATGGAGCGCTCTAAGGTGGATGGAACCTATGTGGAGACATGATGAAGATGTTGAGATATCGAGCTCCACTCGCGATATGCCAGGGTGACCGTTGTGTATTTATTTCACCGACTTGTTAAGCTGGAGATGCGGTTGGTACACCGCCCACGAATAATAGCTGGATGACAGCTATCCTTATCTACTCTAGTTTGTGGCTCAGTTAGTATGCCACCTTAGTTAGTTGAGTTTGGTTTGAGACCCACATATAGGGTTCTTCTATTTTCTTTGTACTAGAGTTCTTTTGGCTTTCACAACTAAGAAGAGAAAAACTGTTTTCAGCCTCCACCTTTGTGTGTATTCCCCCATTGTGCATGTGAGAAACCTACAAGTGAGACTCCTTCCCTCTCTCCCACTATCTTCACATGGTATCAGAGCCTTGTTCGTGGTAAGGAGCTCAAGAAAGCAAGCCAAGTTCGTGGTGTCCTGGTAAGAGGACTAGTGTTGCTTTCCTATTTCGAGTTTGGGAGCAAATCTCTACAGGTAGCACAGCCAAAAGTGCAAGAGTGCACTGTGTCAGATTGAGACGCCCTTCGCGGTGTGGCGAGAGCGCAGTTTTTCTGATTCGAGGCCATTTCGGGGCCCGTTTTGAAGACGGAAGTTCTTCGCAGGCACTCAGACAAAGGCCCTGTTTTGGCTGTGCGACTACTGCGCACGGCTAGTCGGTGAAAAGTTGCCGCAGAAATTGCATCATATGCCTATGTGCAGAGATATTGGGAGTTGCAGATTCATGCTTGTTGCCTGTTCATGCAAAATCGTCACTAGGAAGTGACTGTGTGGTGAAATACCACTTTCTTCAGTTTTGCAGATCTGCCCGTGTGAGGCAAAAACTGTGTTCTTTGCAGTGACAGAATATTTTGCAGTGTTTTGTAATGGCATCTGATTCTCTTTCATAGATTGTCACTGAAAAGCTTGACAAGAACAACTTCCAGGCATGAAAGTTTAGAATGACGAATTTCTTGATGGGAAAAGGCTAGTGGAAGTTCATTACAGGAAATGAAGAAGAACCTATTCTTCCTAATGTTCCCACTCAACAGGAAATGCAGGCATTTAAAGGATGGCATGAGAGAGCCAGGAAAGTTATGTACTGGTTGTCTATCAGTATTTCGGACTCCATGATTGTGCATATTCAGGATGCAAGTACGCCAAAGGAGGCATGGGATACTTTGGCAAAAATGTACAGCACAAATACGCAAGCCAGGAAAATGCAACTCAAACAGGAGTTGCACAATGTGTAGAGAGAAAACATGAGCATCAATGACTACCACATGAAGGTGAAGATAATTGCAGATGCACTTGCTTCCATTGGGTCGCCAGTGGATGATGACGATTTGGTTTCTGTGACCTTGAATGGTCTAGGAAAGGATTATGCACAGTTCCGGACATCCATTGCCATCCGTGAAAAATTTCCTGATTTTGAGGAGTTGATTGCTCTTCTAATTTCTGAAGAGCAGAGAAATGGTGGTGCATCTTCTTCAGCAGGAACTTCAAAAGAAACTGTCTTCTACTCAAATGCTGGCAGAGGTAGAGGCAGAGGTAGAGGAGGCCGATCTGCAGGCCATGGTAGAAATCAGAATATGCAGCAAACGCAAGAAAACCAGTCCTATGCAGGAGGACGTGGTAACTCTAGAGGCAGGGGGAGCCAAAGAGGCCATGGTGGATGACAGAGAGGCCAAAATGCAAACAGCAATGTTGAATGCTACTACTGTGGCAAAATGGGTCATATGGCTAAGGACTGCTATAAAAAGCAGAATGACATTATGAATGGAAAATTGCAGCAAGGCAATTATGCATCTTCTAGTAGGCAGGGTGATGACAGAAATGAGCATCTATTTATGGTGCAGCATATGACCAATTCTGTGACAAGTGCAGAAGAACGAAATGATGTGTGGTATGTTGACTCAGGTGCATCAAACCACATGACAGTCATGCAGAATGGATGCAAGATGCAAGGAAAATGGAAAAGCCAGGATTTGTGGAGACTGGTGATGATATTGCACATCCTATTGTGCAGATTGGTAAAATTCCTTGGTCTATGCAGGATGGGAAAAAGAAATACCTGTCCAATGTATTTCATGTCCCGAACATCACCAAGAACCTAGTTTCTGTTGGTCAAATGGTTGAGCAGGGCTTGTAGGTCAGATTTAATCCTCATGGATGCTTTGTTGAGGATATGAAAAATAACGGTCGCTTGATAGCAAAAGGAAAGAAGAAGGGCAGGATGTTTACGTTGGATGCGGACATGCCTGAATTGAGTGCAGCAATGTTTGCACATGGGACCGGTGTAGTTGCAGATATTGATATCTAGCACAAACGCATTGGTCATGTTAATATACAGCGACTTAAATCAATGCAAGCCCAAAATATTATTGCAGGATTGCCTAAATTCAAGGTTGCAAAAATGCACAAGGTTTGTGAAGCCTGTCAATTTGGGAAACAGGCAAGGAAACCTTTTCCTAGGCATGTTGAAGAGAGTAAAAAGCCATTGGAATTAATCCACTCTGATGTGTGGACTACTAAAGCTGCATCTATTGGAGGCTGTCACTATTTTGTCACATTTATTGATGACTTCAGCAGAAAACTGTGGGTGTATTTTATGAAAAAGAAAAGTGAACTGTTTGGGCACTTCAAAGCTTTCAAAGCTATGGTTGAAAAAGAAACAGGCCTGCAAATAAAATGCCTAAGGTCAGATGGAGGGGGAGAGTACCTCTCAAATGAGTTTGCAAGGTTCTTGCAGGAGCATGGTATAAAGCAGCAATATTCATGTAGTCATACCCCATAGCAAAATGGAATTGCAGAAAGGAAAAACAGGCATATTGGAGAGGTATCTCGGGCTATGCTAAATGAAAAATATCTACCAGATTATTATTGGGCTGAAGCAGTTGCTACAGCAGTTTATATAATGAACAGGACTCCCACTGCAGCAATACATGGCAAGACGCCAGAGGAGATGTATACTAGTAGGAAACCAGATATTTCTCATTTGAAAATTTTTTGTTGCATTGCCTATGTCCATGTGCCAGATGAGTTGAGGTCCAAGTTGGATCCAAAAGCTGAGAAGTGCGTCTTTATTGGTTATTCTCTGCAGCAAAAAGGGTATAGATGCTATAACCCTTCTACACGCAAGTTCACAGTGAGCAGAGATGTTGTTTTTGATGAGATGAGCAGCTGGTATAAACCAGTAAATGTGATGATTGATGTAGATGCACAAAATGGTAATGCTGCACAGAATTCGCAACAGCAATCACAAAATATTAGTGGACCTGGAGTGTCCTCTAGCAGTGGTTCACATACTTCGCCATGGACAGGCAGATTGAGATCAGGAGAATCTCCTCAAAGCAATGCAGAGAGTGGTATGCAGGTATCATGAAAAGGAAAAGAGAAGGTAGATCAGCCCATGTTTGATGTGAATGCAGGTCACTCTTGTGTGGATGGTGAATCCAGTGGCTCTGAACAGAGCATTGATGATGAGTTGGGTATTCCCTCTGTTGTTACACCTGGAGTAAGGAAGACCAGGGATGTTTTTAGAGCACCTGGAAGTGAGCCTATTTTGCGCAGGTCTACCAGGGTTAGGTATCCTATGGATAGGCTGAAATATGATGAATTTACAGCCATTCACTATGCCTATATGGTCAAAGTGATACAGGAACCAGAACCCACTTCTTTTGAGCAAGCCATGGGAAATGAAAAATGGGAGAAAGCCATGGATGAAGAAATGGATGCCTTGGATGCAAATGCTAGATGGGAATTGGGGCCTTTGCCTAAAGACAAGAATGCAATTGGCTGTAAGTGGGTTTATAAGATCAAGCACAATGCAGATGGTTCTGTGAATAGACACAAGGCAAGATTAGTTGTCAAGGGGTATGCACAGACATATGGCATTGATTATGAAGAAACTTTCAGCCCGGTTGCAAGGATGGCAACCGTAAGAGTAGCCATTGCTATGGCTGAATCAAAGGGATGGTCTTTACATGAATGCCTTCTTGCATGGTGATTTGCAAGAAGAGGTCTTTATGGAGCAGCCAGCAGGTTATGTTCATGCTACTCATCTTGAGTTTGTTTGCAGGTTGAAGAAAGCCTTGTATGGCTTGAAGCAAGCACCTAGAGCATGGTCTGACAAGATAGGACAGTATCTTGTCACTATTGGCTTTCAGATTTCCAAGGCAGATTTCTCACTCTATGTGAGAAAAACAGAGAAAGGGATTATGCTGCTGGTCATTTATGTTGATGATTTGATCATCACAGGTGATAGTGATGAAGATATCCTTCATGTGAAAATGCTATTGAGGCAGAAGTTTGAGATGAAGGATTTGGGAGAGCTGCGTTATTTCTTGGGCATTGAGGTGATTAGATCACCAAGTGGGATACAGCTCTTGCAGAGGCAGTATGGATTGGACATGCTGTCCAAATATGGGATGACAGGCTGTAAGCCTATTTCAGTTCCTTTGGAGCAGAATGTGAAGCTGAGCGCAGATGCAGGTGAGCTTCTGGAAGAACCTACTATGTATAGACGCATAGTAGGAAGTTTGATTTACATGACTATTACCAGGCCAGATTTGAGCTATGTTGTTGGGTTGGTAAGTCAGTTTATGCAGGCTCCAAGGAAACCGCATTTGGATGCGGCTAGACGCATGCTCAGGTATGTGAAGTCCACATTGCAGTATGGACTATTTTATGAGGCTGGGGTTCAGATACAGTTGCATGGATACACTGATGCTGATTGGGCTGGTAGTATTTCTGATAGACAATCTACCAGTGGATATGTGTTCTCTTTTGGGAGTGCTACAATCACTTGGAGCAGCAAGAAACAGCCTACAGTTGCCTTGTCGAGCACAGAGGCTAAGTACAGGGGTGCAGCAATGGCTGCATGTTGGCTGCATGTGAGGTAGCTTGGTTGCATAAGCTACTTTATGATATGCATAGATGGGCCGGTTGTCATTTATTGTGACAACATGAGCAGTATACATTTGGCAAAGAACCCAGTCTTTCATGCTAGAACAAAGCACATTGAGGTGCATTATCACTATGTGCGGGAGAAGGTTTTACTAGGTGTTATTGATCTAGTTTATGTCAGCACAGAGGATCAGGTAGCTGACATATTCACGAAAGCATTGGGCGCAGAGAAGCTGCGCAAGTTCAGAGACCTGCTTGTGTAGGAATTGGGATTGAGCTCGAGGGAGAGTGTTGAGATATCGAGCTCCACTCGCGATATGCCAGGGTGACCGTTGTGTATTTATGTCACCGACTTGTTAGCTGGAGATGCGGTTGGTACACCGCCCACGAATAATAGCTGGATGACAGCTATCCTTATCTACTCTAGTTTGTGGCTCAGTTAGTATGCCACCTTAGTTAGTTGAGTTTGGTTTGAGACCCACATATAGGGTTCTTCTATTTTCTTTGTACTAGAGTTCTTTTGGCTTTCACAACTAAGAAGAGAAAAACTGTTTTCAGCCTCCACCTTTGTGTGTATTCCCCCATTGTGCATGTGAGAAAGCCGCAAGTGAGACTCCTTCCCTCTCTCCCACTATCTTCACAGAAGAGAGTGCTCATGACATGTATCTCAAGTCAATTAGGTTCCAAGATAGATTAGCTTGGACTCATAAAGAGAATCTTGAGATAGTGCAAAGTGCTTGATTGATATTACTTCAAATGAACCTCCCTTTTATAGGTGAGGGTACTTACATCCATTTGCTTGCTCACATGTGGGATATGTCCTCCATGCCATGTGGCAGCTTTCCCTTTGCTCATACCTTTGCTCTATAAGTGCTCATGGCACCACAACTCTCAACAACCTCTCTGTCACCCATGTTCACCTCTAGGTCACCCCTGTTCACTCCTAGGTCACCTATGTTCACTCGTATGTCACCTTCCTATGTTCACCTCTCTGTCACCCATGTTCACCTCTAGCTCACCCTTGTTCATTCCTATGTCACCTCCCCATATTCACCTCTCTGTCACCCATGTTCACTCCTAGGTCACCCATGTTCACTTCTATGTCACCTCCCCATGTTCACCTCTCTGTCACCCATGTTCACCTCTAGGTCACCCATGTTCACTCCTAGTTCACCCCTGTTCACTCCTATGTCACCTCCCCATGTTCACCTCTCTGTCACCGATGTTCACCTCTATGTCACCCGTATTCACTCCTAGTTCACCCTTTCTGCATGTTCACCTCTTTGTCACCCATGTTCACCTCTAGGTCACCCCTATTCACTCCTATGTCACCTCCCCATGTTCACCTCTCTGTCACCCATGTTCACTCCTAGGTCACCCCTATTCACTCCTATGTCACCTCCCCATGTTCACGTCTCTGTCACCCATGTTCACCTCTAGGTCACCCCTGTTCACTCCTAGTTCACCCCTATTCACTCCTATGTCACCTCCCGATGTTCACCTCTCTATCACCCTTGTTCACCTCTAGGTCACCCCTGTTCACTTCTAGTTCACCCTTTCCCCATGTTCACCTCTATGTCACCCATGTTCACCTCTAGGTCACCTCCTAGTCCACCACCCCTGTTCACTCCTATGTCACCTCCTCATGTTCACCTCTGTCACCCATGTTCACCTCTAGGTCACCCCTGTTCACCTCCCCATGTTCACCTCTCTGTCACCCATGTGCACCTCTCTGTCACCCATGTTCACCTCTAGGTCACCCCTGTTTACCTCTAGGTCACCCTTGTTCACTCCTAGGTCACCCCTGTTCAATCCTATGTCACCTACCCATGTTCACCTCTCTATCACCCATGTTCACCTCTAGGTCACCCTTGTTCACCTCTAGGTCAACCCTATTTACTTCCATGTCACCCCCGTTCACTCCTATGTCACCGCCCCATGTTCAACTCTCCGTCACCCATGTTCACCTCTCTGTCACCCATGTTCACCTTTAGGTCACCCCTGTTCACTCCTAGGTCACCCCTATTCACTCCTAGGTCACCTCCCCATGTTCACCTCTCTATCACCCATGTTCACCTTTGTGTCACCCATGTTCACCTCACTGTCACCCATGCTCACCTCTAGGTCACCCCTTTTCACTTCTAGTTCACCTATGTTCACTCCTATAGCACCTTCCCATGTTCACCTCTCTGTCACCCATGTTCACTTCTAGGTCACCCCTGTTCACTCCTAGGTCACCCCTGTTCACTCCTATGTCACCTTCCCATGTTCACCTCTTTGTCACCCATGTTCACTCCTAGTTCACCCCTAGTTCCCCTATGTTCACTCCTATGTCACCCCTCCCATGTTCACCTTTGTGTCACCCCATATTCACCTCTCTGTCACCCCTGTTCACACCAATGTCACCCCTTGTTCATACTAAGTTCGCCCACCCTCGGTTATTCCTTATTGTGTCACCCTTGTCCACCTCTGTCACTCCTTTGATCCTGTCCACCATGGGACCCTTCTAGAATAGTCATCCTTCCATCTCTCAAGTGGTATAATATTCAAATTTAAAATTTTCCACCTTATCCACTCAAATATTACCACTTATCCACACCTCTTTTTCTCTCACCTCCCACCTCCCACCAGGGCTATATTTAGCAGCCAAATTCAGCGTAGGTCCTTGGGATTAGCTCATGCCAACCCCTCTTTTCCTCTCACCTCCCAATTCCCACCAATGTTATATTTAACACTTGGCTAAACTCAGCGTAGATCCTTAGGATCAGCTCATCCATCGCATCTTACAGCCCACTCATGCTATTTTTGGCTTACCTTCCTAAATTTTTCTCTCTTTGGTTTTGTCTTCCTGGCTGTCCCCCTCCAATGAAACCATACGCAACAAATTGTCCCTTTTGGTGGCAGTGACTTCTCCACAACTCCCTTCATCAACGATAGTAGCCCCCCCTCCATCAACGAATTCTCCTGTAGTAGCTCCCTCCATCACCCTCCATTAGCGATAGCAGCCCCTCTCACTTGCATGCATCTCTCCCGGCAACCCCGCTCCATCATCTTGCCTTGGAATTCATCTTCTCCTCCTGGTAGCCCTTGCCTTGGATTGCAACTCCATCTTAGCAGCCCCTCTTGTTTGCACATAGCTCTCCCGACTACCCCGCTCCACCATCTTGCCTTGGATTGCATCTCCACCTCCTGGCAGCCTCTCTTCCAACGAATTGCACCAGCTTCCAGCTTCTTGCCCACCTCCACTCCCTGCGCCATCTCCACTTTCCTACTCCTCAGTACTGTTGCGCCATCTCCACGTTCCTACTCCCAGGTACTCCCTAGGCCATCTCCACTCCTTGCGCCACCCTTGCAACATCTCCAACCTGCTATGCCACCTCTCCTCTTCCACTTTGTGCCACCTCTCTATTGTGTTCCATCTTTTCTAGCTCCATCTCCCTGCTCTTGCGTTCTCCTTGACTCCATCTCCTTGCAGTCACCCTGGTTGCCAATCCCCTCCTTAGTAGACCTCGTCATCAGCTCCCCTCCTCACTATCACCTCGCTAGCTTCTCTTCTTGGACCTCGTCATCAGCTCCCCTCCTCACCAACAGCTCAATAGTAGCTTTCTTTCTTGCTTCGCCATCAGCTCCCCTCCTCGTTACCACCTGCCTCACCAGTTACACTTCTTTGACCTCACCACCAGCTCCCCTCCTTGTTATCACCTGCCTCGCCAGTTACACTTCTTGGACCTCGCCATCAGCTCCCCTCCTTGTTATCACCTGCCTCGCCAGTTACACTTCTTGGACCTCGCCATCAACTCCCCTCCTCGTTATCACCTACCTCGCCAGTTACACTTCTTGGACCTCGCCATCAGCTCCCCTCCTTGTTATCACCTACCTCGCCAGTTACACTTCTTGGAAATCATCATCAGCTCCCCTCCTCGTTATCACCTGCCTTGCCAGCTTCTCTTCTTGGACCCTGCCATCTTCTCTTCTTACTTCACCATCAACTCCCCTCCTCCCTTCCCACGTGCTTCACCACCAGCTCCCCTCCTTCTTGCTTTGTTCCTCTAGCAAAATCCCCTTCTTCATGCTCGAGAAGAAGTGCAAGTATAAACCACGTTCGCCCAGAGATAAGCTCTTCACCCCTTTCTATACCGCCATGACATCCCAGGTAGCCTCTGCAGTGCACATGACCTCATCCATGCCTACAGCCTCTATAGCAGGGCCGACTTCATCAACAAGGCCGAGTTCATCAGCAGGGCTAACCTCATCAGCAAGGCCAACTTCATCAACAAGACCGACTTCATCAGCAGGGCTGACTTCATCATCAGTGTTGACTTCATCAATGATGAATTCAACCTTGCATCTCCATCTTGGCCCGGACATCACTATCATCTCGGATGGAGAGCCACCGCAATCAAGACAAGAGTAGGAGTTTCTTTCCTACTCTCAGAGCTCCAGTGCCTCTTCTTCTGACTATGGAGGCTTAGATTACAACCCCTCTGCATGGAGACCACATTCAGAAGGGTCGGGTGGGCCAACAAAGATACAGAGCCCTTCGATAACCACCCCTCCTCTCTCCCACATTCAAGTAATGTTTAAACCTCTTTTGGATCCAAACCTCAAACTATCCTCGATGTTGACATCTTCAGAGATCCAAACCCTCTATCTAACTGAGTTCGACAAGGTCATCTTCCCTCCTGTGGATGTGGAACTATGTACAAAATTCATCAGATCTTATGACTCCATCACCGACACTTTTGAGTTCATGGGCTCCAAGCAACTTCTCACACCCAATTTGGTCTCACAGTACATGGGGTTCCCTGCTCTCCCTATTCAGCCTCCTTCCAACAATTCACCACACCTCCTTTCATTCCTTTCACGGTATTCGTCCTGCTCTGAATGCTCTCTTCACCATCACTCAGTATGATTTTGCATCCCTCTTCTATTCAACATTCCGGGCCACTGTTCGAAATCGCACACACAGAGGCACACACACATGTACTTGTGGAGCTCACCTCACCTACCTGTTGCACCAGTGGTGGGCTACAACACCTGTACTTTTTCCTCCACCTTCACATACTTCATCTTCTCCTCACCATCCATCTTCTGCCCCTATGGTTCCCCACTTGAGATTAGCTTCACTAGCTCTTAGTGCAACCCCAGCATCCTCAGCCTCTGCTACATCAGTCTTTGTCCCCTCTTCCTCTCCTGTCTCCACACCCACTCTTGCTCCACCCACATCTGCAGCACATGTTTCTGAGCCATCCCTTCTTGGGCTAGCCTTTGGAGCTTTGTCATCTGTTGCTCATGCAGGAGTTGCCTCTCCATCCATCCCCTTTGAGGCGGATTTCGATTTCCCTGATGATGTTCTTCTAGTCACTCCTCTGCCCTCCTCAGGTCTCACCCACCATGGCATGACATTACCACTTACCTCCCCCGCAGTCATGACCATCCCCCCTCCAATCATCTCATCAAGGTCAGCAGGGTCAATAGGGTGCACAGGTACATACATTGGCCCCACAGCTCGGGGTCCATCGACAGTAGTTATGGCAGCAGGGACCTCTGCCTTATGATCTCATGGTGGAGAGGCATCAAAGCGACATAGGTTATTGAACTTGAATCTTACTTTGGGAGCCACTGATGATGCAAAGACACCACCTCGGGTGTCTCGACGACTGACCCCTGATCCGAGTATGGAGGATGCTGAACAAGACCCATTGGAAAGGAGGATGCTGAACAAGACCCACTGGAAACTCGACCTGGCAAGGTTATTTTTGCTGGGGGTAAGATACCTTTTCAAGCTAATTGTCCTCCACTGCCTCAGAATGATATGTTGGATATCTACTTCGCATCCTCCTCAGGAGATCTATTCACTTATGAGGCTCAGATAGAGGAACAGAGCCAGGAACACAAACGGCTTCTATATGCATTAAAGCGGTCTCCTGTTTGCATGGAGGAGGAGGACCTGGACCAAATTTTCACACTTCCCTTGCAAGAGACAATTGCTTTCAACAAGAAAGCATCTCAAGCTCCAAGTTGCTACCTAGACATCCACACACTGGCTCCGATGGTAGCTCTCGAGGACCCAGAGCAGGAAGGGATGAAAGTAGCCTTTGAGGAATATGGCAAACTCATTGACATGGCTAACCGAATGACCTATCGAGACAGGTATGCATGGGCTAAAAGATCCCTTCATATGGCTCAGTGCATTATAGATGACAGCTTCATTCAGATGGGTGCCTCCCTCTTTAATACTATGGGTCAGGTTTGCAAGCTTCTGTCACAGAAGCAACACCTCCACTTGGAACATGAGAAGCAGGTAGCCAGCATGCATAAAGAATGGGATACAACATTATAGGTGAAAGAAGCAGAGTGGGGAGCAACTCTACAGGTAAGGGAGGCTGGCAAGGGAGGCTGTGTGGAAAACTCAACAGGACGAGTTTCAGTAGTGTCTTGCAGCGAAGGAGGTAGAGTGGACAGCCAACAAGAAAGTTTTGGAGGACAATCATTCAGCCCAATAGGCTGAGATCCAGAGGGAGCTTGCAGCCCTACATGACAGATACAGCTCACTAGCAGAGCTGTGGATCAATAGGTGGAGGTGGTGCAGAGTCACATGAAGGAGATTCTCAAGGAGAAGGACCATCTCCAAGTTTCACATTCCAAGTTGCAACACGACTTCCATGGGCTGCAAACTGAAAATGCTACTCTCAAATCTCAATGTGATCATTATAGGTCTGGCTACCACATATATAAATCCAAATATGAGGACATCTGCAACCTCATGGACACAGTGGAGGAAGAGGCAAAGACCACCCCCAGAACATTAGCACACCCACCACACCCTCCCCCTCCCCCTCCTTGACCCTCATCCAGCAAGCAGTAGCTCCTGGATCTTTCATTTTGGCATTTCTTTTTGCAAGCTCTGTACATTTGGATTCTGCAGTTCTCATGTAAATAAAGGAATTTTTGAATTGTATGGCCATGAGCCAGTTTTATTTCAATATTACAGTTGTAAGGCCATGAGCCCTTTCCTTTCAATTTTGGGATGTCAGCCACAAGGTCACTTTCTTATTTTCAATTTATACTTAACTTTCTCTCACGCAGACCCTCACTCATTCACCAAGACGGTGAACGATAGTGGCGGGGGATCTGTTGTACTCTAAGTCTCCGAGACTCCCACCAAGAGTCACACTTGGGTCACATCATGGTCACCTCAGCAACATGCCAAGTT